>NW_025364621.1:0-9892 GCF_016433145.1 Gracilinanus agilis | reverse complement strand
AGAGAGAGAGAGAGAGAGAGAGAGAGAGAGAGAGAGAGAGAGAATTTCCAAAGACAGGTTGAAGATATGAGTATAGCAAGAAGAAAAATAGGGGCAGTAACTTAGTCTTATGGCCTCTGTAAAGCACATCCCACCAGGAAGGATTTCTGTTCTCCACATTCTGCTTTAAGAATACTTTCATCTTCCTAGTTCCAAATTTTCAAAGATGATGTGGCTATAGGCTTGTTAAATAGTATGAAATAAAGTGATGAGTTGAGGATGGCCCTGAGACACATGGATCTGGGGATTGACAAATTGGTGATATCCTCCACAGTAGGAGGGAAATTGGGATGAGTTAAGGGGTTTTTGGGAGGCATGGGGGGGAGTGGAGAAGATGATGACTTTTGCTTTAGATAGTTTCATTTGACTTGCCTAAGATATCTATCTAGTGCCAGATGTCCAAGATGCCGCTGGCCTTGGAAGATTCAGGCGAGCCCCAGGGCGTTGAGTCTAGTCTTTCTGCACCCTGACCTATCTCAGAGAAATCTGGTTTGCTGCCAAAATCGGGTCCTGCCCTGGCACTGACACACACAAGAATCTCTTCTGAGTTTGAGGAGAGAAGGAGGGCTGGGGCATGACTGGCCCCTCGTGATTATTCCAGTCACTCACAGTGTCCCTGATCATCCTGGCTCTATAACCAATGATGATTCTCCATCCTATGAGAGATATTTCTTACTCTGTTCTTTATTCTGTGCTCTGTTAAACTAAAGATTCAGGAATCATGTGCATTGAGATGCATAGGAACTGATGACATTATCAGATATGGGGTATACCTAGGTCTCTAGTATAGAGTAAGAAGAGAAGAGGGTCCAGCACTGAGCCTTTGGGAACACCCAGTGTAAGTGAGCATAACAAGGATATAGAACAAGCAAAGGATATTGAGAAAGACCAGACAAGAAGATGGGACAAGAGTCAGGGGAGAATAAGCTCAAAAAACTAAACAGCACCTGGGACATAGTAGGTGTTTAATAAATGCTTATAGATTTTGGTTATTTCATGCTGTCAGATCAGGTAGGAATTTCAGTTGGTTTTATGTACAGTTTTTTTTCTTTTGAAATTTTTATTAGAAGGGCAAGGAACCTATATTTGGAAATAAACATGAGATGAAAAGGAAAAGATATTAATTAAATTTTTTAACATTTTTATTTACCAGGAATTAAGTGTTACAAAGTTAGGGAGGCAATGAGAAAGCTCATTTTTGTAAATACTAAACCAATGTTTCCAAATGACCAAACTCTGTTATTTCAGTTCAATATAACTGCACTAACATATTTAAAATATTTAAAATGGAACATAATGAAGGAGATCTTGATTATTTCACTGGATATCTTTATCTAAACAACAGAAATACCACTTGACTACAATAAATTGTTGTGTATATATATATATACATATATGCACTTACATACTTATATATAGCTATTATGCTTTACTTAAGAAGGTGTTTTCTGAAACGGTAAGGATTTTTAAAATATTTTCAGTCATCTTTTGAAACTATAGAATGCTGAAAATGGACACAGGCAATTTTAATAAGATTTTTTAAAAATACCTGTGATAATGTTCAGCCAAGATCTATAATGATTAGTGTCATGTGCCAACATCTTATGGCACATTTAGAAGGTTTTCCACAATATCATTAATGGGTTTGGGAAGCAGAAGAAAGCAAAAATCCTGGAAAATAAGAACATTTTCCTTTTTCCTCAAAGCTTGGCTTCCAGGGACAAAAAGAAGACTCAAGTTATTTATTAAGGGGAAGAAATTGAACTGATCTGAAAAAATGAATTACAGGGCTTAATGTCCAAGATATGGATGTTGCCAGTAACAAGCCTTACTAATATATACATACACGGATATACATATGTATATATACACATACAGGTATTATGGAAAATTTGTATTGCATATTTATATGTCTATATACGTGTAAAAATTATACATATACAAATATGTAATTGTTTTACTCAGTCATATCTAGGTGTAACCCCATTTGGATTTTTCTTGGCAAAGATACTAGATACTAGAGTAGTTTTCCATTTCCTTCTGCAGCTCATTTTATAGATTAGGAAACTGAGGCCAACAGAGTTAAGTGACTTGTCCACAGTCAATTAGCTAGTGAGTGCATGAAGCCAATTTTTTTTAATATAACCCTTACCTTCTGTCTTGGAGTCAATACTGGCTCCAATGCAGAAGAGTGGTAAGGGCTAGGCAATGGGGGTCAAGTGACTTGCCCAGGATCACACAGCTGGGAAGTGTCTGAAACTAGATTCGAACCTAGGACCTCCTGTCTCTAGGCCTGGCTCCCAATCCCCTGAGCTAGCCAGTGCCCCCTGAAGCAAGATTTGAAATCACAAAGTTGTGTTTTCCTTACTCTAACCCTGGCACTCAATCTACTGTACCATCTAACTGCCCCAATATATGTGCCCATACATTTAATTTACATATATATTACTTATGTGCATAATGTATTTTCATGGACTATGATAGAATGATGAATGCCAAATTATCATTATTGGATGCAAAAGCATCATGATACAGAAAGAGATGAATCACTGAAACTAGTAGATATAAAACTAGAAGTGACTATCTAATCCAACCCTCTCATTGTTTTCAAAATAAAGAAACTGAGGTTGAGAAAAGGAAATCATTGATTTGCCCTGTCTAACAAATGGAAGAGAAGGATTTTGAATAAGATTGTTTGAATCTGAAGTCTGTCCTTTTACCCTCATACCATGGTGCTATGCCCTTGATATCTTTCAAAATGGAACCTTGTTATTAACCCCAGATCATTCAGGTTCTTTCCAGCACAAATTCTATTTATCTGTAGGAATGGAAGGAGAGGAAGTGTGAAAAAAAGATAGAACATTCTGATGGGAAGGAATAGTATATACTTGAGCCAAACAAATACTTCGTATTGGTTAAATCACAGAAAATTGAGGATCAGATGATTGAAACAACATGTTCTATGATGATGCATTGACATGTTAATTGAAACAATTTTCCACGCACAAGTACTTTTCTGAAATCATATTTATTTTTTTCTCCAAAGTGGGCCCATTCTTTTAGAAAAAGTCTCAACCTAAAGAGGCATGCCCTGAATAATCATAGGTAATTAGTGAGTTCCTGGGGATAGGATGGGGTGGGGTGGGTGGAGAGGGAAACAAAACAACAAGCTTTTTATTACTGCGGGGATGGATGGACTCAGGTAATAAAAACCCAGCTCATCCCTGCTTACAATAAAGCCCTAAAATAAAGAACAAACCTTATTATAAGGACATGAAATTTCAAATGAAAGTATAATTGGCTTGCTTCATTTTAAGACTGCATTACTGAGCCACAACATTATTGTTGTAACTTTATTGCGTACATTTAAAATTGAGCTTATTGTAAGGCAGTTTTAAATCTCTCTTTCACTCATTCTCATTATTTGGCCTGTCAGTTCTCCTCCATGCTTTCCTGGACGAAAATGCTCTCTCTCTCTCTCTCTCTCTCTCTCTCTCTCTCTCTCTCTCTCTCTCTCTCTCTGTCTCTGTCTCTATCTATATCTCTGACTGTCTATCTCTCTCTGTGTGTCTCTATGTCTTCCACATGAATACAAATAGACACATCAATATCCAGAAATCATATGCTCCATTTTGAGTTCACTCACCATTTCTTGTGCACTGAATCACAGGTTCTCCCCATTATTTGCTTTTATTATCACTTCATTCATCCAATTAAAAAGAACCTTTGGATGTTAAGAGTTTCCTAATTGTACTAGCTTCAATCATCCACCATATATTATTTACCTTAAAAAATGTGTTTAAGTTTATATAGAAATAATAACAGCAACAACACAATGAAACTGAATTCTTTGAAACTGTAATCATTAAGCTTAAGAATAGGGAGGAGTTGAGAAAATGCATCTCTCTTTCCTTTATAGAAGTATGATGGAAAATTACAAATATAGAATGCTGCAAGTACTCTCAGATATGGTTGGAATGTTGGGTGATTTTGCCACACTGCCTTTTTTTTCTTTCCATTTAAATCTTTGTTACAAGGAATGACTTGCTGAAAAAAAGTGGAGAAGCGACCATAATTAGAAACAAAGATTGTGTAAAACAATTATATTGAGAAAATCATTATTAAAAAGTAGAAAATATTAACATATGTACCACAAATGGCTATAAGTATGGCTGTAGAGAGTGAAGTTGGCTTTACTGATACTCATCACTCTACTTCTTTCTAATCTCCTTGTCTTTTGAGATTTAATAAACTATATTCTACTAAAACATTTTTAACATACAGGCAATATAATATAATGACACTTCAAATTCTATGGGTCCTTTCTCTGTTGCTTTTTAAAATTTATGTTGTATGAGAAATCAGAGTATAATTATTATAGCTCAGAGCCCCTGGTGAGAAAAGTTCTTAACATTTAGATAGGGGTTTGCCACTTTACCCAATTTAACTTAAGATTTATATCTGAATGACCTTTGACTTTTTATAGTTGAGGTATTCAGATAGATGGGTAGAGAGATAGATAGATGGATGGATGGATAGACATATATATAGTTAGATGATAGGTGGATAGATGGATGGATAGATGGATTGATAGATGAATAGACAGACAGATAGATTGTAGATAGATAGATAGATAGATAGATAGATAGATAGATAGATAGAGAGATAGAGAGAGAGATAGAGAGAGAGATAGATTGATTGATAGATAGATAGAGATATATCTATTAGCGGACATGCAATAGGAACAGCAATTAAGCAAGGAGCATTTATTTTCTTTGAACTTTTATCAGTCTTTGAAGAGGTGGCTATAACCTATGTCTCCAGCCTAAATCTTCTGCTCCAAGATGCTGCTCTCTCTTCCCAGTGGAAAGAACATTGTTTTGCAAGTCAGAGAACCTAATACAGATCCCCTCCTCCATTGCCACTTATAATTTCTGTAAGCCTGAGTAAATCACTTAACCTATCTAGATCTCAGTAGATAGCCTCCAGTTCTAGAGTTATAGTCAACCTTCTCCATCCTCTTTAACCATAACAAAAAATAAATAGGGACAGTCTTTCTAATTATTTGGGCTAAGAAATCTCTCTGTACCTTTGGGATAATGTATTCTGACTGTTCTTGCCATATTATCTCAGTAATCATGTGATATTCTCACCCAAGGATATTTATTTAGATAGTAGTAGTAGTCATAAGAACCTTTAATCTGCCTTTGATCAGAAAACTTTTTGATTGGCCAAGGGTCAGAATGAAATTCCAACTTGGACCAATTAATTTTTATTTTCAATGAAGGGCTATACCAATCCCAAATCTAAGGGTCCTGAGAGGGTGTCAGTGAAAACAGAGAAGTTAGGGAAGGAGGAGTTATGTTCTTTGCAAAAGAAAAATATACCCTTTTCTTTGAGTATGAAGTGGTAAAAAGATAATTTGGAAATGCAAGAACAGTAATTATGAATCAAATCAGTTCAGCAAAATTATCCAAAAGTTAGAAAGTTTAGAAAGCTTCACATAAGCTAAGGTATATTTTTTTAATTGTAATCAGACTTAGTGGATAGTGTTTTGAAATGTAATAATACCAAAATTTTAATCCTCAATAAACTTAAAATATTTTGCTATTCTTAAATAGCTAGATAAATGACATATTTACAGCTGAATGAGACCATAGAGGTTATTGAGTACAACCTACTCATTTTTTATATGAATAAACAGAGGCACAGGGGCATTTCATGAATTGCCCAGGGTCAAACAAACAGCAAATGTCTAAGGTAATGTTTGTACTCAGGCTTTGCTGACTTAATTCCAATCAGTCTATCCATTGTACCATAAATCTTTCATCATATTAATAGCTACTATGACTATAGGTAAGTCTATCAACCTCTTTGAAACTCAGTCTCCCCAGGTGTAAAATAAGGACAATAGTAATGCATCACAGGTTGTAAAGAACAAAGGATATCATTGTTTGGAATGTATATATTTAAAGGGTTATTTAACTCTGACCTATGTTCCCATTTGGGAGTCCAGGACAAATTTATGTCACTTAAGCTCAGCTGAAACCTCACTATAGCAATGTATTCCTTAAACATGCCCCATATCAATTGATTATCCTACTCATCAACAAGATTTTCCATACCTTTTCATCTTTCCCCAAAATCCTGTCTTCCCCTTCCACCAACCTTTCAACTGAGGACAATGATTCATTTTACTGAAAAAAAAATGAAATTGCTTTGCCCAGAGTTCCTTCTCTCTCCTCCTTAATTGACTTAAATGAGATGCCTTAAATCTCTATTTCTCCTTCCTTTCATAACTAAATCCTTTGAGAAATTTTTCTACAAGTGGCTCCACTGCTTCTTTTCACTCTTTTCTTAAATTTCTGTAGCTTGGCTTCTGACCTCATAATCCAATTGAAACCATTTTTTCCAAAGCTATGAATAATCACTTAGTTGCCAAATCTAATGGGCTTTTTTTGGTACTCATTCACCTTGAATTCTCTGCAACTTTTAATACTGTTAATCATTTTCTTCTCTCTAATATTATCTTCACTCTTGATTTCATGATCCTATGCTTCTATTTCTCCTTCCTGCCTGACCACACCTTCTCAATCCTCTCAGCAAGATCTTCATTCAAGTCAAATTTGCTATGGTTGGTGTCCCCAGAACTTAGTCCTGGTCCCTCATTCCTTTTGCTTCTCTACTCCCACTTGGTGATTTCATCAGTTCCCTTGGATTTAGTTATCATCTCTATGCAGATGATTCTCACATCTATCTGTCTAACCCTATCTAACATTTCTCCACCTCTTGTCTTTTATTATCTGCTGCTACCTTTCAGAAATACCAAAGTGAATATCCTGTAGACCTCTTAAGTTCAGCAGGTCCGAAATTGATCTCATTAACCTTCCCAGGAAACATTTCCCTTTTCCTGTTGTTTTTTCTTCTATTAGTATTAAGAGCAATACTATCTTTCCAGTGAACCAAGGTTCACAATCTTGGTATGATTCTTTAACAACTCCACTCATATCCAATCAGCTGCCAAGTTCTGTCAATTCAGCCTTCATAGCATCTTATATATGCTCCCTGATCACACTGACATATCTCTCCTCTGACATCCTGATATAGTTCTTCATCACCTTAAGCCTAGACCTACGAAGTATCCTGCTTATGGATCTCTACATCTTCTCTCCCTCAAATCCATCTTCCACTCAATTGTCCAAATGAACCTAATGTGCAGATCTGATGATGTCATTCCCTTCCCCCTTTGAAAAAAAAATCAAATCCCTCCCAATTCCTCTCAGAATCAAATACAAATTTCTTTGACCTCTCTCCTGGACTCTTTCTATCATTCCTAAGGTCTTCTTAGACCTTCACCCCAAGTACTCTACAGTCTAGTAACACTAACCTTGCTGTTCTGGGTCACTCTATCTCCCACGTCCTTTCATTTTTACTTGGTTTCCTATATTTCTAAAACTCACCCTACACATCTCCATCTCTTGCTTTTCCAATGCTTCATTTAATCCCATAGTTGACAAGAAGTCTTTCCTGTTTCTCCTTAAAGATAGCATCTTCCTTTTTTGATTATCTTCGATTTTCTTGAGTTTAGCCTGTTTACGCAGAGTTACTTGACTGCCATCTTATCCCTTAAACTATGAGCTCTGAAATTATTTTTGTTTGTTTGTTGTGCTTTGTTGTACATCAACCTTTAGCATTGTGCCTAGTAGTGATAAGCCCTTAGTAAACATTCATTGACTTGCTGACAATTAAGTTGTATCTAATGGGAAGAACTGTGGAAAAGGAGAATCAGGTAACAATCTAAATGAGGTCAAAACAATAATAAAAGTAAAAAAGGACAAATGAAAATGTATAGTAAAACTAGATGTTTTGAAGTGAGAATAGGAGACTTTTTTCATGAGTTTAAGAAAAAATAAAAAAACTAAAATTTCATTATATTTTCCTAATATTTGGTATGTAAGATCAAACTGATTTTCTCAGTATAATGTAGCTAGTTAAGCATCTGATCTCAGACACTAGCTGTGAGACTGTGGGCAAGTTATTTAAGCTTCCTTTGCCTCAGTTTCATCACCTGTAAAATGGGGGTATTAATAGCAAGGGCAATTGAAAATATTCAAAAGATATTGATCTTTGAAAGTGCTCAATTTAAAATTCTATTTGTATATATGGTAACAACTGTGACCCTTTTCTCATATTTCACTGTAACGAGATTGAGGCTGTTTCCTGAGACCTCCTTCTTCTCTCCTCCTCCTTATCTCACATCACTTAGCTGCCTTCTACTATTATTTACTCTTTCAACCCTGCCTCATGGGAAGAGTTTGCTCTTCTCAACAAAGCAAAATGCTCTACATGCACAATTAATTTCATTCCACTCTGTCTTCTCCCACAGATGACCCTCTCTCTTATCCCAACTCTCACTTATCTTCAAATTTCTCCTGACTACTGGCTGGTTTGTTATTGACTAGAAATACCCCTACATATCTCCCAATTATTGAAAAAAAAAACTCACTTGATTTATATATTCCTACTATCTACTCTAACAAATTGTTCCTCCCTTATGTGACTAAATCCTTGAGGAGGTTATTTATATAGGTGACTCCAAATCCTTTCCTCTCCTCTCTCTTCTTAAGTGTCTACCATTTGGCTTCTGATCTCATTATTTACCTGCAGCTCTCCAAAATTACTCGACATCTCAATGATCAAACCCAGTGGTCTTTTCTGGGTCTTCATCCTCTCAGACTTCTCTGAAAACTTTTAGAGTTGATCATCCTCTTCTCTTTGATAGCCTCTAATTTTTTGGATTTCCTGACACCACTCTCTCTGGAATCTCTTCCTAAATTGTTAAATCATTCCTCAGTCTCCTTTGTTGGATTTCCTTCCAAGATGAGTTCAGTCACACTGGTGGTCCCCAAAGCTCTGTTCTTAAGGACTTTCCATCCCTCTGTAGACTATTTTCCTTGGTAATTACATCAGCTTCCAAGTATTCAATTATCATGCCTATAAGGATGGTTCTCAGATCTATTTGTTTAGCCCTAACCTCTTTTCAGATCTCCAAATTTCATATCTCATAGACTTTCTAAATTTAACATCCCAAAACTGTCCTCATTATCTTTTCCCTTAAATATTCCTCTTTTCCCAAGTTCCTATTCAATGCTAAAGTTACCACCATCCTTCTCAATTTCATCACTCAAGCTGAAAAGCTGGGTTTTATCCTGGATTTGTTGCTTGCTTCCAGAACCTCTAATCTGTTGCCTAGTACCATTGAATTACCTCTGTTACAGCTCTTATATATGTCCTCTTCTCTCTTCTGAAACCACAACCATTCCTAGATAGGCCTTCATCATTCATGGCTAGGCTATCTCAGTAGCTTAACCAGTTGATCACCTGTCTCCCCATCCCAATGTCTTTCCTCTCTCTAATTAAAATGATCTTCCCAAAAATACAGGTCTAATTGGATTATCTTTCCTTTTCAATAAATTCTAGTTACCTCCAAGATGAATTACAGAATCCTTTGGTATCTGAAGCTCTTCATTCAGAACCTGCCTCCCTCCTACACATTTTTTCTTCTTACCCATTGCTCCCCACCACAGACTGCAATCCATTCAACCTGGTCTCCTTGTTATTTGTTGCAAAATAAATTCTAGTCACCAAATCCATCTATTTTTTAAGCCATCCCCCATGCCTAACATCCTTCCCCACTTCATCTCTGCCTCCTAGATTTCCTGGCGTTCTTCAAGTCCCCATTAAAATCTTATTTTTTGGAAGAGTTCTAGAGGACAAACTATAGCCATCTTCTCTCTCTCTCTCTCTCTCTCTCTCTCTATATATATATATATATATATATATATATATATAT
>NW_025364620.1:0-1616 GCF_016433145.1 Gracilinanus agilis | reverse complement strand
GGAAGGAAGGAAGGAGAGAGTTGCAGACGTTCAGGATAGTCAGCGAAAAATAGAGTCAGAAGGAGTGTCTTATACAAGGGACAGCAAAGGGGGCCTCTGGATCTCAAAGGTTTGAGAAGTCTGCAGAAGTAAGAAAGGGACAGATTAGGAAGTCATCTAAAAGTCAAACAAAGGATTTCATATTTGATTCTGAAAGTAATAGGGAATCACTGGAGTTAATTGAATAGTAGAAGGGGGAGGGAAGGGAGAAGGGAGAAGAGCTGACAGAGAGAGAGAGACCTGCACTTTGGGCAAATCCTTTTCATAGCGGAGAGGATGACTGACTGAAGCAGGGCAAGAGCTGAGCCAGGAGACCACCCAGCAGACTACTGCAATAATCCAGATGGGAGGTGATGATCCAGGCCTGATCCAGGAGGGGCATGAAGGTGTCAGAGGAGAAGGGGCCTATCCTAGAAGTATTAAGAAGGACAAGACTGAGAGAGACATTGTGAGCCTGAGTGAGGGGGAAGCTGGAGATGTCCTTAACAGTGACAGGGAACTGAGGAAGAGGGAAGGGTTGGAGGAAAAGATATAGAAATAGATGGGCACATTCAGTTGCAGATGTACATAGGACTTAGAGATGTGAGAGTGGCAGGTCAGCACACAGTTTAGGGCTGGACAAATCGATCTGAGAATCTTCTGCAGAGGGATGATACTTGAACCATGGGAACACATGAGATCACCAAGTGAAATAATATAGAAGGAGAGGAGAAGAGGGTCCAGAACAGAGACTTCAGGGAACACCCAGACTTAGCAGGACTGAAAGAAGACCCAGAAAAGGAGACTGATTTGCCATCAGACATGTAGGGTGAAAAACGAGGAGAGAATGGAGTCACAGAAGCTTAGAGGGAAGGGAGCATCAGTGGCTGTGGAGAGGTCAAGAAAGATAAGATTGGGGGGAGCGACGTGGTTCAGTGGATAGAGAGCCAGGCCTGGAGATGGAAGGTCCTGGGCTCAAATCTGGCCTCAGATACTTCCTTTCTCTGTGACCCTTACTTAAGTCACTTAATGCCCCCCCCCCCCGCCTACCTAACCCTTACCACTCTTGCCTTGGAACCAAAGCATAATATTGATTCTAAGATGGAAGGTAAAGGTTTTAAAAAAATGCAGAATGAGGATTGAGAAAAGGTGAGGCCACTAGGATTGGGGATCATTAGCAAGTTGGAGAGAGCTGCTGCTTAAAGGACTTATTGGGGCAGGATTTGAATGCAAGCCATCCAGTGACTTACCCACTATAACATGCAGCAAAAAAACAACCAATAAGCCTTTTCTAAGTGTTTACTACATGCTACATGTCAAGATGTGATAGTGGGCATTAGGAAATGAGTTACTACTTAATATAGAACATTAAACCTAGAAGGGCCTTCTGAAACTTCACTGGCCTGATCTGTCCTGCTGCCTCCAGGCAGGATTACCCCCACCACCATCTCAGGGAGAAGGAACTGCTGCTCTCTCCTCTCTTCATTCAAATCTCCAGAAAAGACTCCATCATCTCACTGTCTTTGGCCCCCAGGTTGTCTAATGGGAGGAAGGAAGGAAGGAAGGAAGGAAGGAAGGAAGGAAGGAAGGAAGGAAGG
>NW_025364619.1:0-1678 GCF_016433145.1 Gracilinanus agilis | reverse complement strand
TCCTCTCCCCCTCTTTTCTCTCTCTCTCTCTCTCTCTCTCTCTCTCTCTCTCTCTCTCTCCCCATCTCCTCTTTCTCCCTCCTTTTCTTGCTCTCTCATATGAGAGAACACACACATATATACATACATTTATATACATATATAGGATGTGTGTATATATACATACATGTGTGTGTGTATATATATCTTGGGTGTCAGGAGAGGTATAGGCACACAGAGTAGTTGACTATAAGGAAGAACAGAAGGGAAGTCACACACAGGGGGGGAGGAATCCGAAAAGGTTTCCACCAGAAACTACATCATAGAGGAAGAAGAGAGGGCTTTTTCAAGGCATACAAATAGAGGGAGTGCAGTTCAGGGATGGGGCTGGTCACTGCAATGGCATGGAAATGGGAAATGGAAGGAGCAGAGAGAAGGTCAGTTCAGCTTGGATCCTAAAGTACGGGAGGTAGAGTAATAACCAACGAGGGCAGAAAGGTAAGTAGACACCAGGCTGGTTAGGGCTTTGGAAATGAGGTAATTTCTATTTCATCTCAGAACGCTAGGAAACCTGGATGAATAGGGGAGTTGCGGGGTCAGATCTATGTTTAAGAAAAGTGACTTGAGCAGCTTTGCGAAGGACGCTTTAGAGCCTGGGAGAGACTCGAAGCTGGGAGAGTCACTGTAGAAGGCTGCTGAGGTGATCAGAGTGAGATGATAAGGCTCCGACTGAGTTAGTGGCTGGGCAAGAAGGGGTCAGCTTCGAGCAATGTCTTGGGATAGAAACAGCAAGATTTGGCAACTGATTGGATATGTGGGAGTGAGGAAGGCTGGGATAATGCGGAGATGATGATCCTGAGAGAGGGAAGGGCTGCGTCTCTGAAGGGCGATGGTCAGAAGCCTTCATAGCTCTTCTCCAAGAGAAAAGCAATTATCTGGCTTTGTTTGAGATAGATAGGTAGGCGCCTGATTCATGTTGGACTTGGAGTTAAGAAGACCTGAGTTCAAATCTTACTTGAGATCCTTTAGTATAACACCTTGGGTAAATCTCTTTTAGGCTCAATTTCCTCATCTCTAACAATAATGATAATAATTAAAATTTATATAGAGCCAGGTTCTCTAAGAAGCAGTTTACAATGATCTCTTTTGTTCTTCACAACAATCCTGGGAGGTAAGTGTTATTATTAACCCCATTTTATAGATGAAGAAACCCATTTGAACAAAGGCTACATGACTTGTCCAGGGTCACAGAGCTGGTAGGTTAAATTTGATCTCAAGTTTTCTGGACTCCAGGCTCTTCTAGTATGAAGTTCAATGTCATAAAAAGAACCCTAGATTTAGAGTCAGAGAAAATGGGACCAAATTCTGATCCTGCTGCTTCCTACCTGTGACACTGAGCAAGTCACTTTATTTTTCTAAACCTCTATAAAATGGGTTAATAGTACTTGGTTTTGGATCATAGATTTAAAGTTGGAAGATACCTTAGAGATCATCTAGGTCAATGCCCTCTTCTTTATGAAGGAGGAAGCTTAGATCCTAAACACACACACTCTATCTCTCTGTTTCTCTGTTTCTCTCTCTGTCTCCCTGTGTCTCTGTCTCTCTGTCTCTCTCTATCTCTGTCTCTGTCTGTCTTTCTTTCTCTCTTTCTCTCTTTCTCTCTCTCTCTCTCTCTCTCTCTCTCTCTCTCTCTCTCTCT
>NW_025364618.1:0-1424 GCF_016433145.1 Gracilinanus agilis | reverse complement strand
CCGGAGGTCTCTCCAGTTTGCCTGGAACTCCTCCAGTTTATTATTCCTTTTATCACAATAGTATTCCATCACCCGCATATACCACAGTTTGTTCAGCCATTCCCCAATTGAAGGACATACCCTCCTTTTCCAATTTGTTGCCGCCACAAAAAGCGCACATTGACAAGTTTTAAGGTTCAGATGTATCTGTGTAGATGCAACCATTTGCCTAAATATGGCCAGCATCTTTAGGATTAACGTAAAAGAAATTAGAGGATGAGGAAACCCAAGAATTAGCATGCTCTGGGGAAGCGATATATTGAAGGGGAAGGAGCAGTGGGGCTGGAAGACAGGAGATTTGGATTCTTCCCCTAACAAGATGTTTGACCTAGGGCAAGACCCTGAGGTTTTGCTTTCTCATCTGTAAAATAAGAAGTTAGATCATCCCTAAGTCTAAAATTCTGTGACTAGAAGGGAGAAAGGGTAAAAGTGTTCATGTTTTGTGGTATATGCTTTATTAGGGTTTCAAAAAGCTACTGGTTCAGATGAGATTGTCTTAAAGGAGATGGGAAGATGATTAAAATGATGAACATTTTAGTAAATTTGTAAATCATCAGCTCAGGTCCATTGGAGCTGCCTCAGACATAGACCATAGAAAAAGATCCATTCTTGCTCTATCTTTTTTTTTTAAACATTTATTAATAATCATTTATAACATGGTTACATGATTCATGCTCCTACTTTCCCCTTCAACCCCCGCACTCCCCCCACCCATGGCCGACGCACATTTCCACTGGTTTTGTCATGTGTCCTTGATCAAGACCTATTTCCAAATTGTTGGTGGTTGCATTGGTGTGGTAATTTTGAGTCCACATCCCCAATCATGTCCACCCCGACCCATACGTTCAAGCAGTTGCTTTTCTTATGTGTTTCCTCTCCTGCAGTCCTTCCTCTGAATGTGGGTAGGTTTCTTTACCATAAATCCCTCAGAGCTGTCCTGGGTCATTGCATTGTTGCTGGTACAGAAGTCCATTACATTCTATTTTACCACAGTATATCTGTCTCTGTGTACAATGTTCTTCTGGCTCTGCTCCTTTCGCTCTGCATCAGTTCCTGGAGGTCTCTCCAGTTTGCCTGGAACTTCTCCAGTTTGTTATTCCTTTTAGCACAATAGTATTCCATCACCCGCATATACCACAGTTTGTTCAGCCATTCCCCAATTGAAGGACATACCCTCCTTTTCCAGTTTGTTGCCACCACAAAAAGCGCAGCTATAAATATTTTCGTACAAGTCTGTTTATCTATGATCTCTTTGGGGTACAAACCCAGCAATGGTATGGCTGGATCAAAGGGCAGGCATTCTTTTATAGCCCCTTGAGCATGATTCCAAATTGCCAACCAGAATGGCTGGATCAGTTCACAACTCCACCAGCAATGCATTAATG
>NW_025364617.1:0-4485 GCF_016433145.1 Gracilinanus agilis | reverse complement strand
TATATATATATATATACACACACACCCTAAGAGGGTGAAATAATTTACTTTCTGAGGAAGGTCACTCATGCTGCACATTTTCCAATAATTGTCACATAGTATAGTATAAACCAGAAAATTTCTCCTTCCCAATACTGAGAATATAGAACTGGCAAAAGAAGAAAAATAATAAACCTCATTTTAGTTTAACACCAGTATCAAAATAAAAACAAAACATTTACTATAATTTCTTTGGTTGGAGTTCTTCCTTCAGAGTTGGTGCAACAATTTTCTCTTTCAAATCATAATAGCAAAATGGTTAAGTCCCTCTATAGACTGAGGGAAGAGGAGGATGAAAAAGGGGGAATCTTAGAGAACTTCTCATCTATCTTAAATAGAAGCTACATCCTCAACATTTAAATTTCACCTAATTTTCACCTTAAGGCATTTTGACTGGAAACTCATTGCTTCCTGAGGGCACTGATTGGCTCAGTGTTTATAAGAGTGTGGTTAATAAGTCAGGTTAATAAGAATGTGGGAAAGGTTTATAGGAGAATGGGAAGGCTTTATAAAGCCTTAAAATATGTATGAATAATAAAATAAATATAACGCCAGTACTTTGCAGATTTTTCACCTATCTCCAGCGTCCCTGAAATGTAACTCCCAGAAAGGGATCACTGTACAGCAATAACCCATTTCAGCATTGGCACTCAGAAATGATTATTGTACTGCTGGTACAGTTTGACCATTGCATAGTACAACAAAATAAACTCTTCTATCTTTTTTGACACTAGACTTTTAATAATGCAGCCTATGATACAATTAATTTGTTGGATGCCATGTTACTTTGTTGATTCACATTGAATATTCCATGATCTCCTGCATCGTCTGGTACATTTTCACATAAACTGGTATCAAGTTACAGCTCTTTGATCCTATACTGATAGAGGTGATTTCTGGAATTCAAGTATACAATTTTCCACAGAACTCTATTTGTATTCATCATTTTATATTTGATCCATCATTTTCCCAAGTTGTTTTTTAAATTCTCATCCTGTTTCTAGTATGTTATTTTTTACAACTCCAAGTCATGTAAACTTAGTTTTCTTTCAGGTCTCTAACAGAAATTCTAGAAAGCAACATGCCAAAGACAATACCTTATAGCCCCTTTCGACACCTTTCTCCAATTTGATGTCAGCCTATTAATCACAAGTCTTTTAGATCAATTGTTTAATTCATTCCAAATCAAACTAGTTGTTTATTCATCCATCCTGGGAACTCTTTATCTTACTCACTCATAAAAATTCAAATACTATGTCTATAGCATTTGTCTGAACTAATAGTCTAATAACATCACTAAAATGAAATTAAGTTGGTTTGGAATAGCAATCTTTAAATAAAAAAATTAATGAAATTGTTTAACATCATTTTTCCCAATGTAAATTTCTCCTATTCTCCACACAGCAAACCATTCTTTATTACAAAATTTTAAAAAATGTTTTAAAGAGATGAAAAAAGAAGACATTTTAGAAATGTTTGAGCACAAAAGTTCTGTTCTTCCTTTATAGTCTTCTATCTCCACAAAGAATAATCACACAGAATTCAATTTTGATCTTTTGTTGTTCTTCCTATTTACAATATTGTGTAGGGAATAATTTATTCTTTTGCACCACTTGCCTTCCTAAGAACACACAAATAATTCCTATAATAATACTAATCTCACTGAATCTTAGAGTTGGAAGGGTCCTCAATGACTATCTATCTACTCTGACTCATATGTACCCAATAATTTTTCCACATTATATCTGTTAAATCATAATCCAGCCTTTCTTAGAAAATAGTCTAAAAGAAAACTTACTTTTTCCTCAGGCAAACTATTAACTTTTATCTAAATCTAATTATTAGAGTTGTAGATTCATTATTTTGCATATGAGAAAATTAAGGCACAATGATTTTAAATTACTTACCTAAGGTCATAGAGCTTTACTAAGTGATGGAGCTAGAAACAGAATTCAGATGCCAAGATTCCAAATAGAGCCTGTAAACTATATGTCACCAAAATAGCTAGTAGACATCTAAAAAAGGAATCAGTAAGCAAAAAGGATCCGGTATGGCTTCATTAAGAAAGATGAATTTAAATCCCTCTATTTTAACAGGTTTACTGATTGGCAGATCAATAAAATAGTTTTAGATTTTAACAAACCCACATTGCATGAGGCCAACAGACAACATAATGAATAGAGCACTGATCCTGTAATTCAAATCTAGCCTTAGATACTTCTTAGTTGTATGACCCTTATGCAAGTCACTTAAATCCTATCTCAATTTCATCAACTGTAAAATGGGGATCATGATAAGAACTATTTCACATGGTTTTTATGAGAATTAAATGAAATAATGTCTATAAAAACACTAAAGGCACTTAATAAAGGTTTATTCTCTCCTTTTTCCATTATTGTGACCAATATGTGGTTGAGAAAGTAAAAGGAATAAAATTTATTTTATTTACTTACTGTGTACCAGGCACTGTACAGATATTATTTCAACTGATCCTCATGAAAACCCCATGAGGTCAGTGCTATTAGAATCTCCTTTCTACAGTCAAGAAAACTAGATAAGACATAGATTAAGTGACTTGCCTAGAGTCACAAAGCTTTGAAATATATGAGGATGAATTCAAATTCCCCTCTTTCTGAATCCAGGACCAGTGCTTTATCTGTTCCTTGTACCACTCAGCTACTTATATATGGCCTTGACAGTTATAAAAAGAACTATTGAAATAATTCTGGCAGCTATGCTTTGTCCTGAAGAATTCTTGTCTTTAACTTACACAGATGAGCACATTTATACAATTTAAATATGTTACAGAGGTAGGAGGTATAGCTAACACATTACTTGACAAGAGTTTAAAACCTCAAAGGTCTCAAAAACCTAGATTAGTGGGGCTGAATTGTGTAAAATAAAATTTAATAGACTTTCACACTTGATTCCAAAGCAACTTCAAAATAAGACAAAAAATCAATGGCTAGATAGCAATTTATAAGAAAACTCTAAGGGTTTTAGTATACTGAAAGCTCAATGAGAACCAACAATAAGATAAAATGGTTAAGAAACTAAACCAAATTGCATTGAGAGAAGTAAATTATCTAGAACTAGTAACAGATTAGGAAACTAATCTCTACGTTGGTAGGTCTCTGGAATATATTTTGGTTGGGGTTAGGGTCATGAAGAATATTGAGAATCTGAGCAGCTTCTGGAGGACAACGAAGTGATCATTCAAGTCAGTTCAGCATATATGTACCTGTAAAGGTACTTGTACTTGGCTATACTACTTTATCTTTTGGTCTGTCTCTATCTCTCATCTACTTTGTCTCTCCCTACCTTCCTTCTCTCTTTCTCCTTCAGAGCTTAAATGATTTATCCATTGTCACATAGCTTGTATGTCAAAGGCAGTACTTAAACCTATGTTTCTGATTGTTAGACCTGCCGTCCGTCCATCTACTATGACATATTGTCTCAAATTTCTTAGAGATCAGAATTCTTTGTTTCTTCCCATTTTCCATTTTCCATTTTCCTTTTAATTGTAGCTTACCTATTCTAATTTGCCCCCCATAATCCGGTGAACTTATTCTAAGAATTTTTTGCCCTCATATATTTACAAACCAAGTGTTTGTATGTCTCATCTACCTCCCAAACCTTTTCCCTGGAAAAATGCTATTCTCCTACAATGCAATATTATATTTACACAATCAGCACTTTACTATGTGAAATATTATATTTGACTAATTCTTTTTAGTATTTCCCTTGCTTCAGCATATTTAGGCATCTTTTTTAACAGCTTCAGTCCATCCAATTTCTATATTATGAATACAGTTCTGCTTTGATAGTACTTTGTATTACATTATCCCATTTCCCTCCTCTTTTCCCCTTAGACTTTGATTCAAAATTGTCACCATATATTTTTTCTTTTTCTAGGATACTTGATTATGTTTTTCCCTCTGAAAGAACTTCCTTTTTCTGAATTATAAAAGATAGAAAAGGAAAAATACTTTCCTATTTATCATAATTTTTAAACTTGGATCTACAGCCTAATAGAGCTAAAGTGACTTTAGAAATCATTCACGCAGAGGGAGAGTCTAGAACTTTTGATGAGAATCAAGAATTTTGCCTTCTTCTCAAGTATATATAATATATATATGTATATATGTATATATGTAATATACATATATATACACACACACACATTTATATGTATTGGGGGCATTAGAGAAGAGTAGAAAAGATAGACATATTACTTGAGATAATGGCACAGAAGAAATATCTTCTTAGAGAAATATAAGATCATAGATTTAGAGTTGGAAAGATTCAAATGATCAGAATGAAGTTTCTCCTTACTTCCAGATCACTCCCCCAACTTTACACTCTGCCTGGCAGGTTGAATCTTCAGTCTCACTGATTGCTTGTTGCCTCAGGATTCTAAGGATGGCCCTGAGGAAATGTGGTTTC
>NW_025364616.1:0-1613 GCF_016433145.1 Gracilinanus agilis | reverse complement strand
TGGCAGCCTCCACCCTAAAAGACCTCAAGGCTTGCAATATGATATTCAGAAAGTCAAGAGAACTAGGTCTACAACCAAATACCTGTCAGATCTTTGGGAAAGGAAAAATTTTAAAACCAAGCAATAGTTAGAAAAAATTACATAATGTAAAATAAATAATTTTGATTATATTAAATTAAAAAGGGTTTGTACAAACAAAAACAATGCAACCAAAATCAGAAGGGAAACAACAAATTGGGAAAAAATCTTTATAACAAAAAACTCTGACAGAGATCTAATTACTCAAATATACAAGGAACTAAATCAATTGTATAAAAAATCAATCCATTCACCAATTGATAAATGGGCAAGGGACATGAATAGACAATTTTCAGATAAAGAAATCAAAACTATCAATAAGCACATGAGAAAGTGTTCTAAATTTCTAATAGTTAGAGAAATGCAAATCAAAACAACTCTGAGGTATCACCTCATACTAGCAGATTGGCTAAAATGATAGCAGGGGAGAGTAATGAATGTTGGAGGGGATGTGGCAAAATTGGGATGTTAATGCATTTCTGGTAGTGTTGTGAACTGATGCAACCATTCTGGATGGCAATTTGGAACTATGCCCAAAGAGCTCTAAAAGACTCCCTGCCCTTTGATCCAGCCATAGCATTGCTGCATTTGTACCCCAAAGAGATCATAGATAAACAGACTTGTTTGAAAATATTTATAGCTGCACTTTTTGTGGTAGCAAAAAACTGGAAAATGAAGGGATGCCCTTCAATTGGGGATTGGCTGAACAAATTGTGCTATATATTGGTGATGGAATACTATTTGTGCTCAAAGGAATAATAAACTGGAGGAATTCCATGTGAACTGGAAAGACCTCCAGGAACTGATATAAAGTGAAAGGAGCAAAGCCAGAAGAACATTGTATATAGAGACTGATACACTGTGGTAAAATCGAATGTAATGGACTTCTGTACTAGCAGCAAAGCAATGACCCAGGACAATTCTGAGGGATTTATGGAAAAGAATGCTACCTATATTCAGAGGAAGAACTGCAGGAGTTGAAACACTGAAGAAAAACAACCGCTTGAACACATGGGTTGATGTGGGGGTTGGTTAGGGATGTAGACACTAAAGGACCATACCAATACAACTATCAATAATATGTAAATAAGTCTTGATTGATCACACATGTTAAAACCAGTGGAAATGCGCATTGCATATGAAGGGGGGTTGAAGGGGGGAGAAGCGGAAAGTAAAAGCAATAATTATGTGACCATGGAAAATTTTTCTAAAAAAATAAAATATCAAAAACTGAAAAAAATAAGTGCATTGATTTACTGATACATATGTATCCCGAAGGTCTATAAATATTCTATATATAGGTGTGTATATGAACATGTACAGAAAAGATTTGTTTCCAGGATGATCAATTCATTGATTCTTCAAATATTTATTGGGCTACAACTATATTCCGAACCTAGTACTATATGATAGAGGTCATCAAACTGTCTTGAATATCATTTTTTTGCCCTTCTACCAGAAAGATAAATTTTTGATTAGCTGGTAAACAAAGTTCAAGTTCTCTCTCTCTCTCTCTCTCTCTCTCTCTCTCTCTC
>NW_025364615.1:0-2288 GCF_016433145.1 Gracilinanus agilis | reverse complement strand
CTGCTGTCTCTCGCCTTCAGCTACCACGAGATGCTGTTCATCATCGACACGTGCCAGGGCGCGTCCATGTACGAGCGCTTCTACTCCCCCAACGTCATGGCGCTGGCCAGCAGCCAAGTGGGCGAGGACTCGCTGTCGGTGAGTGTCGGGGCCTGCTGGGGCGCTGTGCGGGTTGCGGGGCGCCGCTGACGCCTGTCTCCCCCCCAGCACCAGCCGGACCTCGCCATCGGGGTGCACCTCATGGACAGATACACCTTCTACGTCCTGGAGTTCCTCGAGGAGATCCACCCGGCCAGCCAGGCCAACATGAACGACCTGGTGAGGGCCGGCGGCTGGGGCTGGGGGGAGGCTGTGGGGAGGAGCATCCCATGACTGGGGGTGAAGCTGTTTGGGGGCTCGGCGTGGGGCCTATGAGCACCCCAGGATGGGCGCTCGGAGCCCCCGTGTGCCCTTCTGGAAACCCGAGAAGGCCTGCATGGAGGCCCCCAGAAGGCCCGGACAGGTCAGCGACTGCTCGGGGTTCTGCCCTCTGTGGGCTGCTCGGCTCTTGCCAAGGATCTCCCAGACAGGCCGGAGGCTGCAGGAAGTCCTCGAAGCCCAGAAACTTGACCTGAGCCTGGAACGAAGCCACGTGCAGACAGGAGGTCAGGCTGGGCCGGGGACGCCTCTCTGCACATGGGGGCCGCTTGCCACGCTGCGCTGTGGCCGTAGAGGGGCTGCTGGGCTGCCTCCGGCCCTTGGGGGACGGCTGAACCCTGGCCTTCGCGGCTCCTCCCACCCTGGCCTCGTCCGCTCGCTCCACAAAGCGAGGCGCTCGGAGATGATGGCCGAAGCCTTGCCGGCCCATCCTGGCGGGGAGCCTGGCCCGGCGCCCTTCCCTCCCCTCGTGCCAGTCGTGCTCCCTCAAGGGCTTCCTTGTGCAGAGGAGGAGACGGAGGCGGCCAGGGCCGAGGCTGGACTCTCACCCCGCACCAGCGAGGGGACGCGTCTCCCCTGGAGCCCTCCTCGTGCCTCGTCCTGAGGCCTCCGGCTCCCCCCGGGGCTCCTGGCCCTCTGACACCGGCCAGCACGGGGGGCACAGAGACTGCGGCCGTTGCTGGGCACCTCGTGCCGTTCCTCGGTTCCCGGAGGAAGAGCCGCCGTCCCATTGCCGGAAGGTCGCAGGCCTCGGAGCCTAAGACGGGAGCCGGCGAGGGGGACCCGCCTGGGCCGGGCAGGGAGCCACGGCACCGAGATGGGGCAGGACAGGTACCTGGACGCCCGGGGGAGCCCCGGAGGCTGCTCCGCAGGAACCCAAATCTGGCTCGTGTGTCAGGGTCCAAACAGCGCTGACGAGGGCTCGATTCTGCAACGTCTGCCCAGAGGAAAAGGGAAATGGGCTCTCCAGGACGCCAGATGGAGGCCTGGCCCAGAGGGGCAGACTCGGGCCGATGGGAGCCGGGCTCGAGGCCCCCCCCCCCCACTGGCCAGGGCAGCGCCAGCCAGGCGTGGACCCGAACCTTAACTTGCTCGTCCGTACGATGGAGGTGACGACGGAAACCGGAGCATGAGCGTCACTCTCGTGCCCCGAGTCCGGCGCTAGTGACGGCCCGCACGAGCTCATCCCCGGGGCACGTTGAGGGGGTAGCCAGCTCGGCATGGAAGCCCAGGACCCTGGAGGCTGGGGACGTCTTGGGGCGTCGTCTCCCTAGAGGGGATCCCGAAGCCCAGAGCAAGAGAGCCGGGCCGAGAGCGGGAGCCCCCCAGCCGCCTGGCCGGGCCCCGAGACGAGGCGGGGAGGGTCAGGTGTCTCGATCGCACTGACCGGGCGACCCTTCTTCAGTTTCAGGTGTGCCCCAAGAGCTTGTGCGTCTCCACCCCCGGACACCGCACCGACCTCTTCCAGAGAAACCCCAAGAACGTGTTGATAACCGACTTCTTCGGGAGCGTGAGGAAGGTGGAGATCACCGCCGAGGCCCTCTCCCTGAAACCCGACTACAACTCCACCGGGTTCAGGTAGCCACTTAGTCTTCCCTCCCTTGTCTCCGGTGGTACCGGGGTGGGGGAGGGAAGGAAGGAGAGAGACAGAGAGAGACAGAGAGAGAGAGAGAAGGAGGAAGAGAGAGAGACAGAGAGAGAAAGAGAGAGAGAGAGAGAGAGAGAGAGAGAGAGAGAGAGAAGGAGGAAGAGAGAGAGAGACAGAGAGAGAAAGAGAGAGAGAGAGAGAGACAGACAGACAGACAGACAGACAGACAGACAGAGAAGGAGAGAGAGAGAGAGAGAGAGAGAGAGAAGAAGGGAGAGAGAGA
>NW_025364614.1:0-1481 GCF_016433145.1 Gracilinanus agilis | reverse complement strand
GGCTGACTCACGGGTCTCTCGCGGTTGTATCCGGCTGGATCCGGATAGGGAGGGATCTTAGAACAGGGAATGCCATGGCTAGAAGAAGGCTAAGAACAGAGAATGTCAGGGCTGAGAAGGACCTATCAGAAGAGGTGTTAGAACTAGAAGGGATCTTAGAATAGAAATGTCAGGGCTGGAGGGGCCCTAAGGAACAGAATGCCATCATCAAGGACTTCCAACTCCTAACCAAAGTTTCCTCCCCCTCAGCACATCAAGTTTTCCACAAGTTATTGTTCACTGTTGTCCTCAAGGATAGCTTCCCCTATTGTGCCATTTAAACTTCTTATGATTTGTAACCTACCAGTCCCTACCAGTTACATCCCTCAGCTCCATCTAACTCCCCTCAACACCATTTATTCCCCAAATATTTATTGGGTATCTGCTACACACATGCCTTGATGGGAAACCCTCCATAAACACTTTATTTATTGTGATTCTCCAGTTGTGGGCCTCCCTACAGTCAGGCAAAATTTATGCCATGTGGCCACATGTGTCTCCATACTGTCTTTCATACTATTTCTTTGCCCTCAAAGGGACCTTCTCTCTAGTGACATTTTCTTTCCTTCCAAATCTAGTTAAAAGCTCACCCAGAGCATGAAGCCTTCACTGATCAATCCTACCTACCCAGTAACATTCTATTTTCTCTGACTTCCAGTCGAGACACATCTATTACTTAGCTTTTGATGGTGCCAAATTTTATCTTCTGCCCTCAGAGCTTTAGTCTCCTCACTTGGAAAGTAAGATGGTTGGGTTAGCTAATTTTGAAGTTGAATTTAGCTGCAGTACCTGACTTATTGGTGCTGTCTAACCTGAGCTGGTCATCCAAGGTTCTAAGGCTCTGACATTCCCTGTTCTAAGGTCCCTCCCAGCTCTGATAAAATGTGTTTTAAGTTCCCTACCAGTTCTGATATTTAGTATTCCAAGGTCCCTCCTGGCTTTTACGTTCAGTTCTGAATTCTCTTTCTCCTTTCACATTCCAAGTTCAAAGAATTCTACCAATTCTGACATTCTGTTCTGAGACTCCAGCTCTGACATCTCCTGTTCTATGGCCTCTCTCAGTCCTGACACTCTTTGTTCTGAGCTCTCTTCCTCATTTAATGCTCTTGCTTCATGAGTTCATGAGGGCCAAGTAATTTACCCACAAAGATCTTGTTCTCTTTAGGACACCCATTAAAGTGAAGAATTGGCATTTCATCTGATGAATCTAAGCTGTGGCTCCCATTTTGGCCAGACCACATTCACCATAACCTTTCTATGATTTGTTTACCTGAGAAAAGAAGGCAGTCAAGAGAGAAAACCACACCAGGTATAGCTTTACAGATGAGGCAGACTTTACCAGTCTCCTTGCCCGGCCTCTGGCCTCTTTAGGCATATTTTGTGTGTATGTGTGTATGTGTGGAGAGAGAGAGAGAGAGAGAGAGAGAGAGAGAGAGAGAGAG
>NW_025364613.1:0-5055 GCF_016433145.1 Gracilinanus agilis | reverse complement strand
AAAGAAAGAAAGGAAGGAAGAAAGAAAGAAAGAAAAAGAAAGAAAGAAAGAAAGAAAGAAAGAAAGAAAGAAAGAAAGAAAGAAAGAAAGAAAGAAAGAAAGAAAGAAAGAAAGAAAGAAAGAAAGAAAGAAAGAGAGAAAGAAGTCCATCCAAAATCCCTGGTTAGAAGCTACTCTTGGAGTTCAGAATTCCCCATTTTTTCCAATTATAAAACTTGCTTTATACAAATGAGTGAGAAGCAAAAAAGACAATGAGATAAAACTAAGCTCATGGGGCAAGGTCATTATCTTTTCCTAATTTAATTCTTGGTCTTTCATAATGTATAATTCCCAGGCTTTAAGATTTATCAACATGTAGCTTTTACATTTCCCTGATTGCCGAATTGTCAGTATATCCACTTTGATCTCTTGAGAAAACATCTCTTTTTTTCTTCTCTCTTAGGAGCATTTAGGTTGTGCAATGGATAGAATGCTCAGCCAAGAGTTGGGAAGACCCGAGTTCAAATCCACCCTCACATACTTAATAGCTGTGTGAACCTCCATCCCCTAACCTCCTGCAAGCCATTTAAATTAAACCCTGCTGCTTTCATTTCTTCAACTGTGAAAGGAAGATAAAAACAACCAACTCCCAGAGTTGTAGGGATCAAAGAGGATAATATTTGTAAAGTGCCTAGTCTAGTACCTGGTACATAGTAGAAGCATAATAAATGTTTATTTCATGCTCATTAGAATTGATTCTCTTTGTGTTTTCAGAAGATGATTCTTAAGAAGTCTCTCTCCTACCTGAGCTGAGTCTCACTGTGGAATTTTCATCCTTGGTATTTTTACTTAGCCTTTTTCTGAACCCTCTGAAATTCCTCTTCCCAAATCTAGGGTATGTGTCAAACTATGCCCGAGTTTTTCCTTTTTCTGGCTCCACAGATGGTTCAATGGAGCAATTTCCCATCTCCTCTTTTTTTGGGATAATATAGGAAAAGACTTTGAGGTAGCACAGTGGATAGAGGGTCAGGCATGGAGTCAGGAAGACCTGGATTCAAATCTGGCCTCAGGTATTTTCTAGCTATGTGACCCTGGGAAATTCACTTAATCCCAATTGCCTGGCCCTTGCCACTCTTCTGTCTTAGAATCAATACTAAGACAGAAGGTAAGGCTTTTTTTCCCCCCATTGTCACCTGATTCATCCCTCCCCCTTGCAGAGTTGACAAGCACTTCCCACTGGATTAAACGTATGTATGTATTATCGCTTGAACCCATTTCCATATTATTCATTTTTGTAAAAGAACAAGCCTTTAAAATCAAATCCCCAAATCACATACCCATATGAACAAATATGAAATCACATGTTTTCTTCTGGATTGAGGATTTTTCAATTTATTTATTTATTTGTTTGTTTGTTTGTTTATTAGCACAGAGGCTTTTTTTAAAATTCTGTATGGTTTCCAAGAGGAAAACTAGGACCAATGATTGGGAATTATAGGGAAGTAGATTTCACCTCAATGTAAGAAAGAACTTTTTGACCCTTAGAACTATCCAAAAAAATGGAAAGAACAGATCTGTGAGGTAGTGAGCACCCTGTCACAAGAAGTATTCATCACCTATCTGAGATGTTGTAGAAGATATTTCTAAATTGTTATGAGCTGCACTAAATATAGGATTGGTCATTCATCCAGACAGTCTGGCTGGAAACCTTGGAATTATTTTTGACTCAGCTCTTTCCTTTCTCATCCAAAGCCCTTTTGTTTACTTCTTTGCAATGTCTTTCCTATCTTTCCATTTCTCTTCTTCCACTCCCCTTGCTGTAGGCTCAGCCCCTCAGCTCCTCCTGCCTAGATCTTTGCAATAGTCTCCTAGCCAGCCTCCCTGACTCCAGCCTCTCTCTTTCTTCTCTCTAATCTATCCTGCATGCCACCACTTATCTTTAAAAAGCACTTTAATTAAGTAACTTCTGGGTTAACAGAACCCAGGCGCTAGAGGGGTTTGGGGAACAGAAAGTGGAATGGGGAGCTAGCTTCCCACAAAGCCCCACGCATCCCAGGGCATTCAGTTTAACCAGACAAACATATATTAAGTGCCTTCTGTGTGTAGAGCCCTAGGGATGCAGGGATAGTCCTAATACTGCCTCTGCTCTCAAGAAAGGATCATAAAGTATGATGATCAACGGTGAATGACAATTATTATCAAAAAGGCAAGGATGCAGGACAGCTCCAGAGGACTCATGACAAAAAAGGATGCCCGCCGCCACTGAAGGAACACAAACCAAATGCAGATTGAAATATAACTTTCTTCACTTTATTTCCTCCATGAATTTTCCTCTAGTAGGCATAAGCAGCATGTGTCTTGTTTCACAACATGACAAACATGGACATGTGTGTTATATGATAATATATGTACAACCTATATCATATTACCTGTATTCTTGGCTTGGGGAAGATGTGGAAGGGAGGGAGAAAACGTGGATTGCAAAATGTCAAAAAACAAAATATTTAAAATTGTATTGATGTATGATACATGTAAAAGCCAGTGGAATTGTGTGTGGGCTAAGGGGGGTTGGGAGGAGAGGGAAAGAACATGAAATATGTAACTAGGGGAAAATATTCAAAATAAATTTTTTTAAATTGTATTGATGTAATCTGGAATAACAATTTTTTAATTTTTTTTAAACCCTTACCTTCTGTCTTGGAGTCAATACTGTGTATTGGTTCTAAGGCAGAAGAGTGGTAAGGGTAGGCAATGGAGGTCAAGTGACTTGCCCAGGGTCACACAGCTGGGAAGTGTCTGAGGCCGGCCAGATTTGAACCTAGGACCTCCCATCTCTAGGCCTGGCTCTCAATCCACTGAGCTACCCAGCTGCCCCCTAACATTTTTTAATTTTTAAAAAAGAAATGGGTATTTTACCAGTGGAGATCACACACACAAAATGCTACATTTCCATTTGCACCCTATGGACTGTTTAGGGAGCCTTTTTATCTGACTCGAAAGTAAAATCTTCTCTAAATTTTGTTTCTTTCTATTCTTGAGATTAGAGACTGTCTAATTCTCTATTTGTATCCCCAAGGCAATGGGAATGTGTTTTGCCCATAAGCGCTTAATAAATGTTTTAAAATTCATTTCTTAATTCATTTATTCGATCTGTTGGGTGCAAGATCACTGCTCTGGCATCCTGCACGCAGGGGCAAAGTCTCCAAAGCTGCACCAGTCTATCCAGTCTAGCCTCTACCAGGACAGCACTGCAGATACAGCATCAAAATGACTCGGCAGCTGATTGAATATGAGGAGTGAAGGAGGAAGCAAAAATGTTACTAAGATGAACCGTTTTGCTGGGCTCTCACGGGCGCTCTCGAGCCTCTTCACTCCCCCAGTTCCACGCGTGTTTGGGATCCCCTCCCCGTCTGCCAGGGCTCTCTTTCCCAGGCAATTGCTATTTGAAAATAAGGACCATGCCAATCAGATATCACAGCTGCCAAGGCTCTGTCGTCACAGTCTCTCCAGCGCGGATATTGCTCCATGGGGATTGGCCCTAGGACTCGGGGCACTTTCAGACTCGGGGCTCCGAGCATCATCAGACCGTGCCAGCCTCTACCCAGCCCAGGCTTCTGCCCTTTTCACATCACGCATCACGCCCCCCTCCCCAACCCTCCAGGGATCCACACCTGAAAGTCCCCGACACAATCTCAAATCGCTGAGAGAGATCAGCACCTGAACAAACAATCTCACGGATTCCCAACATGCACCGACACTCCCCCCACCGATGGAGCGTTTCACTGACTGACAATACACTGACTCAGAGTTCTATTGCACACACCCAAGGGACTAACTCCTGGGTCTGCCTGTCCTCCGGCACCCTCCGGGGGCAGCCCCTCCCCACCCCTCCCCAGAATGCCGTGTTAGAAGGACTTCCTGCTGCGCTCCTCACCTCAGAGCACCTGCTCGTCTCTCAGGTCAGCCTGGGTGACTGGAAGGATGGTGCCGAGAACGGAGACAGAGAACTTCGGGGTAGGGCAGGGTGGCTGGATGGGCTGATGAATCCAATTTAAGGCATGTTGAGTGTGAAGTTTTTAGGGTAGAAGCCAGGTGACGGCATCTGTCAGGCTATGATGATAATCATGCCTGTTTTGCAAATGAGGAAACGAAGGCAAAGATGAAGTGACTTGTCTGGGGTTGTAAGCCAGCAAGTCTGTGGCCAAATTTGAACTTGGATCATCTGAGCATCCTGCGCCTGCCCCAATCCACTGCACCACCCGGCTGCCTCTAAGGGGAGTAACGTGTTAAGTGGATTAGAAGATAAGAAGGAGACAGCTTGTAAAGGAAACCGAAGGATTTATGTTTGATCCTATGGGTCACTGGAGTTTATCAAGGATGGAGAGCAGCCCTGTCAGACCAATGCTTTAGGAAGATCATTGGCAGCTGGAGGGAGGATGGAGAGAGACAGAGAGAGAGAGAGAGAGAGAGAGAGAGAGACAGACAGACAGACAGACAGACAGAGACAGAGACACAGAGAGAGACACACAGAGAGACACAGAGAGAGAGAGAGACAGAGACAGAGAGAGACAGAGACAGAGACACAGAGAGAGAGAGACTTGAGATAGGTTGGCCTATGGTCATAGGGTGACCATCTCTGGCTGTCTCCCAGGCCTGGAATGTTCTTCCTCCTTCATTGTGACTCCTGACCTCCCTGGCTTCCTTTAAGTCCCAACGAACATCCCACCTGCTCCAAGAAACCTTCCCCAACCTCTCTTAATTCCAGTGCTTTCTGTCTAGTATTTCCTATTTGTCCTGTACATGATGGCTCCTCCATTAGACTGTAAGGTCCTTGAGGGGAGGGACGATTGCCTTTGGCTTCTTTTTAACTGATCAGCTATACTGAGTGAGTGAAGATGAAGAGTTGAAGATAACACCAAGAATGTGAACCTGGGCTACTGGAAGTTTTACCCTCAACCCTGATTTCCCTATTTGGGAAATTCACAAGAAGGGATTGATTTGGGGGAAGATAATGATCTCTCCTCTCTCCTTCTCCTCCTCCTCCTGTTCCTCCTCCTCCTCCTCCTCCTCCTGTTC
>NW_025364612.1:0-1864 GCF_016433145.1 Gracilinanus agilis | reverse complement strand
TCTCTCTCTCTCTCTCTCTCTCTCTCTCTCTCTCTCTCTCTCTTTTGTGCACAGAGTAGTCACTCAGTAAATATTTATTTATTGACTAATAATCTGGGTAAGAGAGACCAAGAACCTGAACCAGAGCAACGGCAATGGAAAGAGATAAAGGAGGCAGAAAGAAGAAATGATCTCATGAGTGGATGAGATGAGGAGGGAGAGAAAGGAAGAGATCACAGATAATGTTGAGATTTAGCATCTGGCTGACAGAGAAGATGCTGGTGCCATTAACAGAACTAAAGTTAAGTCACAAGAAGCAAATTTTTTTGTGTGTGGGTAAGAAGTAAAGTATCCAGTGAAAAACTAATTTTTATAGTCACGACATTTAAGAAAATGATATTTCCATATAGAAATATTATAATCAGGCTCTGTATTGTGACATAAAGGATGCACACGCACGTGCGCGCGCACGCGTGTGTGTGTGTGTGTGTGTCTAAAATCCTAGATAAGTGGATAGGAATAGGGAGAGCAGATAACTCTGGGTTACTGCCTTATTTAAAAACCTCTTACTGTGGTTCCTTCTTTTACCCTACAAATGAGATAATATATACTTAAAGAATTTTATGCAAACTTGAAAGCTCTATATAAATATATAGATTTTATATATAAAATTATATGTAATTTTAAATTACTGTAAATCTGTAAATTTGTACATTTTTTACTGTAAATCTCTACAGAAATGTTTATTATTATTATTACTCATATTGGGAGGCACCACAATGTAATCGATGGAACTGGCCAGGAAATTAGGCAGACCCGAGTTAAGGTAATTTTCTTTCCCCCCCACTTCCATATTGGCTGTGTGACTGGGGTAAACCACTTAACCTCTCAGTGCCCTAGACAAATCTCTATCAAATCAAAGCTTGTAAATTATAGATAATAAGACTCTAAGACTATAACTTATAGATAACACAGAGAGTGTATCCTCATCCCAGGAGGTCCCTAAACTGATGGAATTATAGGTTGATTTTGTGGGTTTTATTATTCTCATTATGATTGCCTTTTCAGTCTTAATTTTACATCAATCTCTCCATTCATTCAATATTCCAGCCCATTGAGACTACTTGCTTGGTCTTCTTGCTTTTTACAGACTGTCCCCAAGCCAGAAACATTCTCAGGATCTAACTCAAATCAATTCAGTAATTTCCAGCATTAATTACTCACCTCCTACTTCTGCCCTGGGCTAGGAATCCTTTTCTTCCTTCAATGACTAGATAAGAAGAACCTTCCTCTTCCCAGATCCCCTCAGCCTGAAGGTATGATCACTACTTCCTCAGACTCTCTTGAATTCTCCTGAATCAGTTTCCTATCTGAATCTCTCCCTTGCTCCATCACATTGTATTGTGGTTTATTTGGGCAACACGTCCCAGAGGTGATGCCCTTGGAGAGTTAAGATAAAAGAAGAATGTGGTCAGAACAATTATTATTTACATAGTAGGTGCTTAAGAAATGTTTATTGACTGACTAACTCAGAGAGTTGGAGGGCTGAGAGGCAGGGTTATCATGACAGGGATGCCACTCAGTGCTATAAACTGAAACCAGGAATTCTAGGCACATAGTAGGCATTCAAATAATATTTGTTTGTTGATGGTATAATCTTATTGCCTTTTCTTCCTTTTAACTTCTCTTGTTCCCTTCTTTATCTTTATCCTTCTATTCCCCCCTCTTTCTTTCTCCCTCTCTTCCTCCCTCATTCCTTCATTCTCTCTCTCCCTTTCCCTCTCTCCATCCCTCTCTCCATCCCTCTCTCCATCTCTCCTCCTCCTCCTCCTCCTCCTCTTTCTTCTTCTTCTTCTTCTTCTTCTTCTTCTTCTTCTTCTTCTTC
>NW_025364611.1:0-5722 GCF_016433145.1 Gracilinanus agilis | reverse complement strand
CCTCCTCCTCCTCCTCCTCCTTCTCCTTCTCCTTTTCCTTCTCCTTTTTCTTCTCCTTCTCCTCCTCCTCCTCCTTCTCCTTCTCCTTCTCCTCCTTCTCCTACTCTTCCTCCTCCTCCACTTCCTTCTTCTCTCCTTCTTCCTCCTCCTTCTTCTTCTCTTTCACAAAATGACTGATGTGGGAAAATGTTTTACATGGTTGCACATATAAAATCTTTATCAGGGAAGAGAGAAGGATGGAAGGAAGGAGGGTAGGAAAGAGGAATAGAATTTGGAACTCCAAATTTTAAAGAAAATGAATGTCAAAATTGTTTTTATATGTAATTAGGAGAAAATAAAATATTGTTTAAAAAAAGATAAGAAAGCCAATAGCTAGCCTAATAATAATCCAACACCAATGTGGGAGTGGCTACTCACTATAATAACTTACTTCATTAGGAATCTGGCTAGCACTAATGTATTCTACAGATAAATACCTGTGGAACTTTAGATAGTTCTTTGAGATCACAGTCCAATGCCTTCCTTTTCAGACTGATGTACAGGTAAGTCAACTTGGGCTGCCTCACTTTACTCAACTATGAAATGGGGATCATAATTTTAAACCTATCTCTATATTAATATTTACCAAGTAGTTCAACCATTTTACAAACCAAAATATGACTATTCCCATTTCACAAATGAACAAAGGCACTCAGAATGTCAGTGACCAATTGGGGGACATTCAAAGACAGGAATTGAAATATAAAAGTACTCATGGTTCATTGTAAGCTGTGAACTATTTTTTTTTCCTTTATAGATAACCAAATAATATGGGCCCCTTTCAAAGGGGCTATAACTATATGGGGCCTAATTCACCAAAATATAAATCCTATAAAATCTAGCCCAACTCCACCTTTGATAATGCATACTTAAGACTCCTAGGGCACTTGGAACACATACCTTGTTGATTCTAAATGGACATTCTTTTGTTTCAGATTCAGGAAATTTCTTCATCCATTTTCCTATAAAGTAGGCTGCATTTACCACAAGGATCTTGGTTTGATCATTTACATTGTCCTCAGTCAAGATGTTCTCAAAATGACCTGAAAAGAGTTTTTATTTTTTAAACCACATACACTTTATAAAATGAATTTTCCAAATTTGACATCTATTCTTTGCCTATAGGTTAATGCAAGGAAAGGTAAAGTCATTCAACAATTCTACTTTTTCCTCAGACAGCCTTGGGCAGGACATATCCAACTACTTAAGGGAGAAAAGGAAAAGGAAGCACAAAATATGCTCGAATTTTCCCAGCTAGCTAACTGGCTTAAAAAAAACTCCTTTGTAGAAGAAAGAGGGACTGAGTAAGGAGTCCTTGTTTACATATTAACATACGAGAAGTAGGCATCTCTAAAAGCCACGGATATTCAGGGAAGCAGAGGCCATAGGATATAAACAATACCAGGTACACAAGAAGAATTGAGTCGAGAGCCAGAGGACCTGGGTTTGAACCCCACTTCTGCCTCTGACTGTGCAGCATTGGGCAAATCACTTCCTTCTCTGGCTCTCATTTTTTTCACATTTCAACTGAAAAAACTGGACTAAGTATTTATACCTACTTCAAGTTCTGAAATTCTGTGATTTCTGTGATTCATATATCAGTAGGCATGCTAAAGCTCAGAGCAAACTGAAGCTGTCAAAGACAAGAACAATGAAATGGTAGAGGAGGTACAGTTAGAGGTTGCTTTTTAAAATTCAAGTGGAAGATCACAGAAGCATTACTCAGGGTGATTGGGGACATAAGAATAAATGACAAGAAGAAGGCAAAATTACACGGATGTTATTTTGCCTCTCTTTTCTCTGATAAAGGGAATGATCATTGGACTGAAATAGATGGATCAAAGGTAGTTAATGGAGACAACCACTTGTCAGGTAAGTTATAGCAGAGATGCTTTTCATACGTGGCTTGGATTAAATGGCAACTGTGATCTCTTCCAGCCCTCAAATTCTACAATTCTGTGATCTGTCATTCTGTGTTAAACTACAGATGAATAATCAAATCAAGTTATCAGACCCAAACTGAATCCCAAGATTCTAAAAGAAATTATTTATGTGACTGCTAAGGCAACAATCTTCAAATGATCTTGAAGAAGGGTGTCATATAACTAGAGGGTAAAATTGTCCCAATTTTTTTTCCAGATGGTAAAGAACTGATATGAGGGTATATTATTTAATTCTCTTAAATGCATAAAGATAAAGAACATTGACCCAGAAAACCTGAGTTCATATCATGCCTCTTGAGCTTACTACCTGTGTGACCTTGGACAAAGGATTTTAACTCAGTGGGCCTCAGTTTATTAATCTGTAAAAAATGAGGTGGTTGGACTAGATGACCTATAAGGCCCCTTTCAAATGTTATCATTCTTTGTAGACTCATGTAATTGTAAGGTTAACTATTGAGAGCTGATGTAAAGGGGGAAAATAAAAATAGAAAAACAAGAATATGAAGATAAAAGGAGAAATGCCTTCATACTAGGGAAATCACCAGATTAAGACCATTTGGTTTTGCCTGAATAGAAAGGTTTAAACTAAGTTTAAACTCAAAGTTTCTTCCAGGTATATAATCAGTCTGATATTGTTGGCTTGGAATAATAGAAGAAAAAAAAGCAAAGCCTGTTCATGGCTATATAGCAATTGATTAAAAAGTACTTGCCATCAGTAAGGTCTTTAATTGACTTGTTAATCTGGCCTCTAGTGTCTTCCAGTTTATCCTTAAAGTCAACTGTTTCCATTTCATTTGCATAGGGCCTTTTGGTGGCACTAATAAATTCCTGAAAAACACACATTTTACATTGCAAACTCATTATACATTATATTAATTAATGTGCTACAATATACTGAAGCATGTGTACACATTACTTTAGACATCAAGATGGCAAAGTGTTAGGTGGTACAGTAGATAGAGCCCTGGGTCCAGGATCAAGAAGACCTAAGTTCATATCTTAGTCATAGACATTTACTTGGGTAAGTCATTTAACCTTTATTTGCCTCAGTTTCCTCATTTATAAAATGGGGATAATAATAGCACCTACCCCCTTTCCAGGGTTGTTATGAGAATCAAATTAAATAATATTTGTATAACACTTATTAAGTTGCCAGGCATATAGTAGGTGCCACTTAAATGCTAGTAATTACTATTATTATTATTAAAACCAGCTACAGTCTATTTTCATACCACCTGCAAACTAAGAATGGATTTTCCATTTTTAAATGCAAAATTTGATGAGCCTCAATTTAGACAAGTAGAAATAGTTCTTTAACAATTTTTGGCATTCTTCAGTTGAAATTACCTGAATTGTTAAGAATGAGCACCTTTCTTACCTGCTGCTAAAAGAAGTATAATTATGGTAGGGTATTTAGCTTTGGGGTCTGATTGCCAGGTTAAGAATGCTTGAGTCTCGCAGTGTTTTGGGGGAGAGAGCATTCCATGAGATACTTGCTGACATTTGGGACTTTTCTGCTCATCAGATTTTCATTTAACCTAACATCAAACAACTGAAATATTTAATATTGGACTAGTCCAGTGATGGGCAAACTTTTTAAAGAGGGGGCCAAAGGAAAGGAAATGCTCATCTGTCAGTCTGTTTCTAAGGCAACTCTTTCGAAGTTTCATTATATTGTATCCTACTTATTGTATTTGTCAGATTAGGAATAACTTCGGATAGAACATTTCAGGGGGCCACATCTGGCCTGCAGGCTGTAGTTTGCCCATCACTGGACTAGTCGATGACTTTTGAAATCTATTCTCTCACCCTGTAGTTCTGGGACTGAGGAAGGTTTAAAAAACAAAACAAAGCACTGTGTGTCATCAAAGTGAACCAGGGAGATGAGAGAAATATGCAGATAATTAAAGCAAAACACTCCTGAAGAAGAAGTGGGTTTGACTATCTAGACTGCCTATTATAGCTGATTAGATTCACCACAATTTGTGTGGTTCTTTGGCTGGTTTTGCCCATGTAAAAGTAGTCTAGGAGTAAGAATAGAATGGAAAAATATTGGAGATAAGATACAAAAAGGGTACAAATAATCTTCTACCTTGTCTACTTCTTCTGTTAATTGATCCTAGCTATATTTGGTCTGTAAGGATTGGATTTATTTTTTAATCCACTAGTAGTAAACTTGGATCATTCCAATAAAAGCTTCCTTATAATACTGTCTGCTGAAATAAAACTAGGGGAAAGGCTATATGTAAAAATTTTGAACAAATGTGGCATATAAAAATAGAAGGGAAGGAGATTTTTCTCTCCTGTTAAATCAATATTATTGGCCGAATGAATGGTCAGAGAGCACTAGGCCAGGCAGCAATGGGTTTAACTTGTGGCTATGACATCAGTAACTGGGCTAATGCTAACTGCTAGGTGGCACAGTGAATTTGGCATCAGAACTCATTTTTCTGAGTTCACTTCTGACATCAAACACTTAACTGGCTTTGTGTCACTGGGCAAATCACTTAATCTGCCTCAGTTTCCTCATCTATAAAATGAGACAGAATGAAATGGCCAACCACTCCAATATCTTTGCTAAGAAAACCCCATGTGGGGGTCATGAAGAGTTGGACATGACTGAAAAAACAACTGAACAAAATGATTACTGACAGCTCAGATAGCTTTTAAATGCTAATAGATTTTATATAAATATATCCATGTATATGTAAAACATATATTGTACTATATAATATATATCACATATAACCTAATATGTAGATCTTCTCCAAATTGGAATCATAGATTAAGAACTGGATGGAAGACCTGAAGTCATCTAGATTAATGTCCTCTTTTTATAGACTATAAGTGTTTTGCCTAAGATCACATAACAATTGGCAGGTCTGGTCTAGAAGTTTGGAAGCAACATCAGTTATTGCCACATGCTCTGGCTTTTGTTTAGCCCTTCCCTAGTTCCCTATCCATAGATAATTAAGAAGAAGAGCTGAGGCTCAGGTGTCCCCAAATGGTCTAAGAATCCCAAATGTTCCAGTGAGGCTACAACCATGTGTGCAGCTCTAAAAATGTGAAAGGAAGCATAAACAAGTTAGTTTGTTCATTTTTTTAAACAACTTACCGTACACGGGTTTAGTGATTTATCTATATAGAGTCGTTTGATTAGCTTCAGAGAGTAGAAAGAACTAAGTTTGTTTACATCAGAGGTCACTGTTTGAAACCCAAAAGGCACCTCTTTGACATTTTCAAAGTGAAGGACCTGTGAACAAAAGAGGAAGTTGCTTAATGGAAACCACTGATCTTTTCTGTCACTTTTGGACAGCTTAAATCAAGGAATAAATCCTCATTTTCTGAGTGCGGGCCAAGTTCAGTGTCCTATGCTAGGCTTGGACACTGGGTAGAGTCCAAGACACGAATCACATGAACCACAAACTTCACAAAGCTTGTATAATATGGAAATGTGGCACATGAATAAATAACTATATGCCATTCTCTCTGTTAGTTGTTTTAGAAATGGATTTTGGGCGCAGTGAGGTAGCACAGTGGATAGAGACCCAGGTCTGGAGTTGGGAGGTCTTTGGTTCAAATCTGGCCTCAAACACTTCCCAGCTGTCACTCAACACCATTTGCCTACCCCTTGCTCTTCTGTCTTAGAGTTGTTACTAAGACAGAAAGTAAGGGTTTTAAAAAGAGAGAGAGAGAGAGAGGGAGGGAAGAAAGAAGGGAGAGAGAGAGAGAGAGAGAGA
>NW_025364610.1:0-7328 GCF_016433145.1 Gracilinanus agilis | reverse complement strand
TCTCTAGGCCTGGCTCTCAATCCACTGAGCTACCCAGCTGCCCCACCAATCTTTTTTTTATATATTTCTTTTTTTTTTTGGCCATATCACCAATTTTTTTCTTATATATTTCTTTTTTTTTTTTTTTTTTTTTTTTGGCCATATCATCAATCCTTTTTTTTTTTCCTTATATATTTCTTTGGTGACATCAGTTTCTCCTACATGATCCTTATTTTGTTTTTCTCTTTTAAATCCTTATCTTCTGTCTTAGAATCAATACTAAGTATTGGTTCCAAGGCAGAAGAGCAGTGAGGACTAGGCAATAGGGATTAAGTGGCTTGACCAGGGTCACACAGCTAGAAGTATCTCAGGCCACATTTGAACCCAGAACCTCTTGTCTCCAGGCTTGGTTCTTTATCGACTGAGCCACCCAGTTGCCCCCATAATCCCTCATTTGTAAAGTGTTACAGCCTGATCACATGGACCACATGTTTCTTTGCTGACATTTTAGTGATTGTCACCTTCAGTTCTTGGAGGATGTAGTGTTCTATGACTTACTGCCTTTTGGTATCATTTGCAATTTCAAAGAACAAGATGAAGAAATTCCTTCAACTAGTGCAGGTTGCTCTCTACTGTATAACTGAAAGTTTTAGGGGTTTGCCCAGAACACTGACACATGAAGTGAATTACCCAGAGTCACATAGCCAGTATGTGGCTAAAGTGGGACTTCAGCCCAGGTCTTGCTAGCCCCCAGGCCAACTCAGAATACAGTATGCTGCCTCTACCATCAGAAGCTTTTGGGTAGCTAGGTGGATCAGGGGATAAAGAGCCAGGCCTGGAATCAGAAGGTCCTGGGATCAAATCTGACCTCAGCCACTTCTTAGCTGTGACCCTGGGCAAGTCACTTAACCCTAATTGCCAATCCCTTACTGCTCTTCTACCTTGGAACTAATATCAATTCTAAGACGGAAGGCAAGGGTTTTAAAAGAAAGAAAGAAAAGGTGAGCCTTTGTCAGGGAAAAACTTAAGATCACATGTGATTCCCCAAAGGCAACACCCCACACTCATCCTTTTAAATTCTGGGAGTAACACTTTGTCCATTTGCAAGGTATGACCAAGAAATATATACTGACAGATGAGTTCTATGGGTTACCCGTTCAATTGCATATCATAATCTGGTCAATAGGCTTTCTTCATCCATTTGGTTTTCTCTAGGTAGTTAAACTCTTTGGAGTAAGGATCTTGTTCTGGAATTTGAGGCAATCAACATAATATCAATTTAAGCTCAAAAATCACAGTTACTATTAGAGGCAGGATTCAAACACATTTCCTTGTTCCCCTTTAGAGCTAGAAGAGACCTTCAAAATCGTCTAGTCTAACTCATTTGAAAGATGAAGAAACAGAGATCCAAAGCAGGTGAGTGCCATGAACAAAGAAACCCAAATATCAAACCAGAGAAAGAGCATCATGAGTGTAAAATGTATAATTTTGATTACATTAAACTAAAAAGGGTTTGCACAAACAAAACAAAAGTAGCCAGGAGTAGAAGGAAAGCAGAAAACTGGGTAGGGTAGGGAAGGAGTGGGGAATTTTACAAGTTTCTCTAACAAAAGCCTCATTTCTCAAATATATCAAGAATTGAGTCAGATTTATTAGAATATAAGTCATTCACCAATAAATAAATAGTCAATATGAAGAGGCAGTTTTTAGATAAAGAAATCAAAGCTCTCTTTAGGCTTATGAAGAAATGCTCTAAATCACTACTGACTAGAAATATGTACATTAAAACAGCTCTAAGGTATCACTCCACACTTAACAGTTTGACTGATGATGACAGAAAAGGAAAATGGCAAATGTCTGAAAAAATTGGGATACTCATGCATTGTTGGTAGAGTAGTGAACAGATCCAACAATTCTGGGGAATAATTTGGAACTACGTCCAAAGACCTATAAAACTGTGCATTCCCCTTGACCCAACAATAACACTACTAGGTTTGTATCGTAAGGAGATTTTTTGAAAAAGAAGGAAAGGGTTTACATATACAAAAATATTTATGGTAACTCTGTGCTGACAAAGAATTCGAAATTTAGGGGATGCCCATCAATTGAAGAATGGCTGAACAAGTTGTGGTATAGGATTGTGATGAAATACTATTGTACTACAAGCAGAAGGGCTACTAAGTAGCTCAGTGTTTAGAGTACCAGGTCTGGAGACTGGAAGTCCTGGGTTCAAATTTGTCCTAAGACACTTCTTAGCTATATGATTCTGGGCAAGTCACTTAACCCTAATTGCCTAACCCTTACTGCTCTTCTGCCTTAGAACTGATACTTATGTTGAATCTAAGACAAAAGGTAAGGGTTAAAAAAAAAAGAAAGAAAGAAACAACAAACCGGATGATTTCAGAAAAACCTAGACTTACACGAACTGATGCAAAGTGAGCAGAACCAGACCCTTGACACAGTAACAGCTATACTATACAATGATCAACTGTGAATGACTTAGCTATTCTCAGTAATACAATGATCCAAGATAATTCTGAAGGACTTATTTTTTTTAAAAAATGCTGTCCACCTCCAAAGAATGATTGGAGTCTGAATGCAGATTGAAGCATGTTATTTTTTACTTTTGGGGGAGGGGGTGTTAGCCTGTATTAATCATGTTCTTTCAACATGATTAATATGGAAAATGTGTCCTGTTTGACTACACATGCATAACCTATATCAAATCGCTTGCTATCTCAAGAAGGGAGGAGGGAAGGAAAATATACAATTTCAAATTCAAAATTCTTTTAAATGAATGTTAAAAATTGTTTTTACATGTATTTGGGGGGAGAGAGAATTTTTTTAAAGAAAAAAAAAGTATCAGTCAGGGTTCAAAAATCAAGTCGTCCTAACTCCAAATTCAGTCCTTTTTCCCATGGTACCTCTGACAAATACATTGAGGAGGTACTTGTTGAATTGAATGGAAAATGTTCCTCAAATGAGGCTAACAATAAAGCTCAGACCCTTTTGTAAATCCTGAAACAATAAACTATGGAAGGGTCATCTGAGGTAATCTTGTCTAATAGACCTTAAAAGTCTTCATTCCTTCCCAGTCTAAACCAGCTTAATGTAATAGAAAGTATTCTGGGCTTGGAGTCAAGAAATGTAAGTTTGAATGCCAGTTTTGATATTTATTAGCTGGCAGTAATGGGCAAGTCACTTCCATTCTCCAAGACTTGGTTTCCCCATCTGCAAAATGATTTGGTTGGGTGAAGCCAAGTTGACAGAGTGGGAAGGAATAATGCAGTGAGCTACCCTCCAAAAAAACTCCTCCAAACAGATCTAGAAAAGGCACCAGACTGAACTCTGAACCAACAGAACTTTCGAATTGGCAGTTTGAGAAGTCCAGCAGCAATCTACTGCTACTCCAACCTAAACCCGGATCAGGAACCTACACGGTCAGATCAAGGGGGTAGCAAGCAATTTTTGCCCTGAATCAGAACACTTTGGGAGCACTGAAACTTGCAATTCTCCAGTCTTGTTCCTGAGATACGTTTAGAATGAATACTCAGTACCTCCAGAAAGCAGCAGAAGGGCCAGCCCAGATCCCTCCTCCAGAAAAATGGCAAAGTCCAATCCAAATATGAAATCCAAAATCACAACTTAGGCTGGAATAATGGAGAAATAAACAAACAAAAAAAGAGAACCCTGCCATAACAAGCTATTACAATGGCAGGAATGCCCAAGAAACAAACACAGAAGAGAATGACTCCAAAACACAAAATGGGCTCAACTAGAATTCCTGGAAGAAATATAACAAGAGTCTTAGAAAGAATTTTAAAACATTTTTATAAATGGAATAAAAACACTTGAGGGAAAATTTGGGGGGAAAATGAGAGCTATGGACAAAAGAATTAGAAAGGGAAATAACAGCTTGATACAAAAGATTAACAAACCTTACTCAAACAACAAACTCTCTAAAAATTAGGAAGGATCGAATAGAAGCCAATGACTCCAGGAGGCAAAAAATATTAAGCTTGAAAGGCTGGAAAATAATAACTGACTTGGAAAACAGTTGAAGGGGAACAAAATTAGGAATCATTGAACTATCTGAAAACCATGACCAAAAAAAAGAGAACCTAAACATCCTATTTCAAGAAATAATTTTTCTAATTGCCTAGATCTCTTAGAACCAGAGGGGAAAATAGAAAGAAACCACTAATTAGTTCCTGAGAGAAACCCCAAAATGAAAATTCCCAGGAACATCATAGCTAAAATCCAAACCTTCCAGGTCAAAAGAAAAAATGCAACAAACAGTTAGAATGAAAGAATTCAAGAACTAAGGAGCAATAGTCAGGATCACACACAATTTAATAGCCACTGCTTTCAAGGAATGACAAGCTTAAAATATGATATTCCAGAAAGCAAAGGAAGTAGGCTTGCAGTCAAGAATAACTTTTCCAGCAAAATGGTACAATCTATGGAGGGGGAGGGGGAATTGGGCATTTAATAAAATGGAGGATTTCCAAGCATTCCTGATGAAAAGAGCAGAGCTGCAGAGAAATTTTGAAGTTCAAACACTAGTAAAGAAAAACATTGAAAAGTTAATGTGGTGTATAATCTACAGCAGTGATTCCCAAAGTGGGTGCTACCGCCCCCTGGTGGGTGCTGCAGCAATCCAGGAAAGCGGTGATGGCCACAGGTGCATTTATCTTTCCTTATTAATTGCTATTAAAATTTTAAAAAAATTATTTTCCAGGGGGCTAAGTAATATTTTTCAGGAAAGGGGGTGGTAGGCCAAAAAAGTTTGGGAACCACTGATCTAGATTTAATTGCTTGTTAGCTCTGGGAGGAGGAGGGAAGAAGGGAGGGAGACAATATGGATCATATAACTTTAGAAAACTTATGTGGAAACTTGTTATTAAAATAAAAGAAAGATTAAAAAAAGAAAAAAGAAATTAATTAAATTTTTTAAGTTAATGTGGGCAGCACAGTGGATGGAGAATCGAATCTGGAAATGGGAGATTTGGGGTTCCAATCTGACCTCAAATACTTCCTGGCAAGTAACTCCAACTGCTTAGCCTTTATTATGTTTCTGCCTTGGAACCAATATAAGTATCAATTCTAGGTATCAATTCTAGGGCAGAAGGTAGGCATTAAAAAAACTTAACATGAATGAACAATGATAAAAAGGTTAAGAAAGAAAAACAACTTACTTTTAAATATGGGGAAATATATTTCACTTAACAAGGAAATAAGAGGGAAGAGGAAGAAACGAAGAGGGTAGGTTAAGGGAGGAGTTAGTGTTAAGAAAAACAAATTCGAAAGATATATAAAAGTATTTATAGGGTTTTTTTTTAAAAACCCTTAACTTCTTTGTATTGGCTCATAGGTGGAAGATTGGTAAGGGTGGGCAATAGGGGTCAAGTGACTTGCCCAGGGTCACACAGCTGGGAAGTGGCTGAGGCCGGGTTTGAACCTAGGACCTCCTGTCTCTAGGCCTGACTCTCAATCCACTGAGCTACCCAGCTGCCCCCTTAGAGGGTTTTTTTGAGGTGGTAAAGAATAGGAATCTGAAGGAGTGCCCATAAATCGAGGAATGGATGAACAAATTAGAAACGTGATGGGATTACTAATGTACTGAACGTATCAATGTGATGGCGAACCAGGATTCTAAAGGACTAATGATGAAACATGCTCCTCATCTCATAGAGGTAAAGGGCTCACAATGCAGAATGAGACAAATATTTTTTTGAACATGGATAATGTGGATATTTGTTTTGATTGACTGTACAAGTTTGTAATGGATTTTGTTTTTGTTTTTCTTGTATTCTCATTGAGGGGAGTGAATTTTAGGGTGGGAGGATAAGAAGGCAAATCTTCAATGATTAAAACAAAGAACCTTTTTTTAAATGAACAGGTACTCTGTGACTCTGGACAAGTCATTTAACCCCAATTGCCTAACCCTTACCATTCTTCTGACTTAGGATTTGTTCTAAGAGAGAAGGTAGGGGTTTAAAAAAAATCAGGTGTAAATGTTCTCTAATATTCTCTTACAGTTTTGGGGTGCTTTTATTTTTTTTAATCCTTACCTTCGTAGTATCAATTGTGAGACAGAGGAGCAGCAAAGGCTAGACAAACAGGATTAAGTGACTTGCCCAGGGTCACATAGCTAGGAAGTGTCTGAGGCGAGATCCTCCTAACTCCAGGCCTGGCCTTCTCACTGTGCCACCATAGCTGCCCCAACCTTTCAGTTCTAAAGCCAATGATTTCTAATATCTGTAAAATGGAATAATGCTAGTTACCATAGGAGTGATCTAGCTAAAGTAGTGGGACCTAATGAAACTTAAAAGACAGAGGACTTGTGCTTAAGTCCCTGATCTGTCATTTATTATCTGTGTGACCCTGCGTAAGTCACTGTCTTTGTCTGTGTCATTTGTAAAATAAAAACAAAAATCTATTGCCCAGCTGATATATCTCTTGTGAGGAAAGCATTTTGTAAACAGTAAAATGCTTAAAGAAATGGAAGTGCCCAACATGACCACAACCAGAGGGAGAGGCAGTGAAAAAATTAAAGTGCTCATTTTTGTGGTAGTTTATGAATTTCAGAATGTCTGAATTAAACCATGAGTAAATACCTGAATGTATTGGGATATAATTGTGCAGTAATAAATTAAGAATATGAGGAATTCAGGGACTCATGGAAAGATTTGTTTATATTGCTGCTAAGTGAAATAAGCAAAATCTAGAAAAAATTATAAAAATGACTAAAACCATGTAAATGAACAGATCACTAAAAGAAGTTACATTCCAAAAAAACTGAAAAACCAATAATAATCCTAGACCAGTGATGGCAAATCTTTTAGAGATGGAGTGCTAGGCCCTGCCCCTCTCCCCCTCCAAGGGCTGGGTGCCCACTCCCTTACCCCACACAGGGGAGGGAGAAAGTGCTCCCATTGGGCTGCTGGGTGGAGGGGTGGGTGAAGTGAAAAATTGTCATCAGGCATGGTGGAGAGGGGGAGGGGAGTAGCTCTGCCCCAGTCACTCTGCCTTTCTAGTAACAAACTGGGGGAGGGGTGCTCTGTGCCTACAGAGAGCACTCTGCGTGCCATCTTTGGCACCCGTGCCATAGGTTCATCATCACTGGCCTTGACAATAGAATATGAAATATACTTCTTTCCTCTTGTCAGTGAAGCTGGGAATATTGGGGCAGAATGCTATCTAATGTGGCTACTGTTTTTGAAGAAGGAGGGGTGGGTAGATAGAAAAGGAAGGTAGAAGGTGGAGGAAAGAAAGGAGGGAGAGAAGATGGGAAGGGGAAAGAGGAAGGAAGGAAGGAAGGAAGGAAGGAAGGAAGGAAGGAAGGA
>NW_025364609.1:0-5459 GCF_016433145.1 Gracilinanus agilis | reverse complement strand
TCACCCAAAGTTCTCCAGGGGGGTCCCCTGGAATTCTGGGTGAGGCTATCCCTGTACCTTTGCAGGGATTCCATGCTTTGCATCTGCACACAACATACTTAATAGTGGTATGATTCTGGACCATAATAATAGCTAACATTTATATAGGGCTTACTATGTGCCAGGCACTGTGCGAAGAGCTTTAAAAATAAGATATCATTTGACCTGTACAACAACCCTGGGAGACAACTGTTATTATTATCCCCATTTTAGAGTTGAGGAAACTGAGGCAAACAAGCATAAGTGACTTGGCCATGGTCACGCAGCTATAAATATCTGAGGCTGGATTTGAAAACAGATCTTCCTGATTCTGAGGTCAGTCTTCTATCAAAACATGTAGCTGTCTTTCACAATTACTAGCTATAAAACCAATGACCATGCTATATAATTATATAATATATTGCTATATAATTATTTTATACTATACAATTAGTGATAAAACTGATTATAATTTGCATTTGTAAAGTACTTTTTTTTACAGCAATCACGTGGAATACATAGGGCAAGGATTATTACTCTTGTTTTAGAGACAAGGAAAGAAACTCAGGGAAATTAAGTTATTTGGCCATGGCAAAGTTCTTGGCACATAGTAGGCACTTTAAAGATTTTCTGAATGAATGATTCATTGAACCAGGATTCAAGTTCCAGTCTTCTGACTTCAGATCTTTCTCTCTCCTGGGCCATTCCTCTTCATACTCCATACTGTTTCTCTAACACGGATTCTGGCAGAGATCCCAAAGAAGAGAGATGAGAAAGACCAGCCTCTGAGCTGTTAGGGACTTGACGACTGATCCTGCCATCTGGTGCTGTCACTCCTCAAACACGCCTTTGTCAGCTGGCTTGGCGCTAGGCTCTTGGAAACAAATGGCTAGGTTTTGCTTCTGGTCTGCCCTGGATTAAAAGTTGAGTGTAAGTGTATTCTACATTTGCCAGGCCATGGGTGAGGGAGTGTAAAGAAACCAACATCTCCTGCTTGCTTTGCCAAGATTCTTGTGAAGCCAAGAGGCAGCCCAGAGCAGTGGAAAGAACTAAATGGGAACTTACTAGGAGGCCCAGTTTCTGGCCTTGGTTTTGCCACAATCTAACTATAGTTGGTGTCACTGAGAGAAATCATGGCATGGGGTTGAATTTGGAGTCAAAGAACTCCACCACTTACTACTTACATCACCATGGGCAAATCCCTGAATCTTTTAGCCCTCAGTTTTCTCATCTGTAAAATGAGGGGGATAGACTTCATGATCTTTGAGGTCCTTTCCAACTCTAAATCTGTGATCCTAGAACCTTAGTTAAATTGCAAAATCATTTGTTGTTGTTCAGTCACGTCCACCCCTTGATGACCCCATTTGGGGTTTTCTTAGTAAAGATACTGAAGTGATTTGCCATCTTATTCACCAGTTCATTTTCCAAATGAGGAAACTGAGACAAATAGGGTGAAATGACTTTCCCCAAGTCACACAGCTGAGTCAGTATGTCTGAGGTGGGATTTGAACTCAGGAAGATGAGTCTTCCTGACTTGTAGCCCAGAGCAGTGAGTATGGATTTGGAGCTGGAAGGGATATTAGAGGGTATACAAACCAACTTGTTCATTTTTCAGGTGGGGAAACTGAGATTAAGTTTCTGAGTCACTGGAGCTCAGAACTTCATAGTAAGTGTTGTTAGAAAGCTGGATTTAGAGTCAATAGACTTAAGTTTGAAAACTGAGTCCCTTCTACTAACTCTTGACTATGTGACCTTAAATGAATGAGTTGACATTTTCCATGATAATAAAGTGAGTGAATTGGACTTGTTGGACTTCAAATTCTCTGAATCTCCTTGGAGGGTTTTTTGCTTGTCTCTTTCTGGAATATGGAGAGATCTCAATCCCTGATTTCATTGGTGTGCAGAATACCATTTTGAAAATTCCATTCACCAACAGTTGGGTCCCTTTTCTACAACTCATAGTCTTTTAGAGTTACCTGGGAGCACTGAGAGGTTATATAATTATCCCATGCCTCAGTTTTAATTTTTGTCATAGGCAGGACTTGAACCTAGGGTTTCTGGACTCCAAGTCTGACCCTCCATCCACTTGCCACATTTCCTCTCCTCTAATGAGTTAAGACATTTTTTTCCTTCAAAATTCTTTCTGTCAACATAAAATATGGATGCCTCAGTTTACTTTTACCTTTGAAGAAACCCCAGTACTAAGCACATCCGTTGCATGCAAATTTCCTCTCCGAAAGCCCAGCTCCTGAGTTTGACCCTTGTCTTTAGTTGGCTACAACAGATCATTCTTTAATGCCATAACTGCTGAATGTTAGGACGTCTACACACCTGTTTGTGGTTAGTCTTTGTAAGCTTCCCCAAAGGGTATCAGAGGCTCTCAGGTGCAGTATCCCTTGGGAGTTGGCATCTAGTATGGTGTCTTCTCCCAGAGATATGGTTTCCAGAGTCTCAGAGCCTTTGGTTCTGTATGAAATTTCATTTATGACTCTGTATGGTGGCCAGATGAATGAGCCTATCCCTTTTTCTCAATTAAAGAGCGAATTTTCTAACTACTTGGAAGTTCTGTATTTATTTCCAAGTTAACACTTTCCATTCTCACTGATGCTACCTTTATTTCACATTGAGACTATTTTAGTAGTTCCCTAACTGTTCTCTTTGTCTCCAGTCTCTTCTTCTTCCAATCTAATCCAGGTTAAGCCAAAAGATGAATCTTTCCAGGAATGATAATGTCTTCCTCAAAATTATATAGTGAAGCTACAAAAACTACCAGCCAAGAGACTGGGTGCGATGAAACTCGTGATTCTACTTGATTCTGGGTGGGCAAACAAACAAAAAGGACAGCTAGAGGGTAGTATTAGGGTAGCACTGAATAATAAGAAGTTAGATTCATGTAAGGAAATCTAGAAATCAGGGGTGAAGGAAAGGAAGGAGAAGTAGATAATTTTGTCATTGGAGCATGCTAAAGACCACCTGAACAGAAAGATGAAAGAGTTTGGGAAACAGACCACAAGCCTGGCATGTGGGGGATAAATCATGGGGGACTTACTTCCATTATACAGACATCTGCTGGCATTCTCTGCCACAATTATAGTATCTAATAACTTTTTGATTTGTCTTAGTGATAATTTCATCCCTCAAAAAGAGAAGGCATTAAAACTACCATGTTAGATTTGAAATGTTTATGATTTCAAAGCTGTATGTAGTAGAGATTCACACACACACACACACACACAAAGTGGAGGAACCAAGAAAGAGAAATAATATTCTGGATATGATTCTCATTAACTGGGAAGAATTGGTGACTGGCATAATCCTATAAATGTATCAGGAATGTAAAAATTGAACTAAGGTTGTTAATGGAAGCCAAGGACAACAACTTTTCTTTCAAAAATCTACACTGGGGGAAAACGAAGAATCAAAGAAGGTAGGACCTTTGCTTGGAATCCATGAGATAATGATAACTGTCAGAAAGAAAGCAGAGCTTCTCAATTTTGGGGGTTATTTATTTTAAATTAAACCTTCATTTATGTTATTATTTATATTATATATTATAAACCTTTATGCTGGAAATCACTCATTTTGCCTACAGGGAATTAATATTCAAGATAAGTTAGGAGATAATGAAGGAACATTTAAATACTTTGATGAATTCATCATTGGTTCAGATGAACTCAGTCCTCAGGTCTTCAGAGAATGGGCACATGTTGAGTACCTAGCCACTGTCAATGGGACTGGATCATGGAAAGCAGGATGAGTACCATTAGATTGGAGAAGGGTAAATGCCCCAATTTTTCCTCAAAAAAAAAAAAAATAAAAGGAAACAGAATGGAGTCTTCAAGCTATAGGGCACTGAGTTTGATTTCAACTCCTAAAAATTCTAGAGCTGATCACTAAAGACATAATGGGAGAATATTTTTGGGACTCTTTTTATTCATTCATTCATTCATTAATTTTAATTTTAATTTTATTTTAATAACAAATGTACACATAAGTTTTCCAAATTTATATAACTCATATTCTCTCTCTTCCTTCTCCCCTCCTCCCTCCCATAGTGGACAAGCAATTCAATCTGGGTTGTACATGTATTATCATTCAAAACATATTTCCATATTACTCATTTTTGTAAGTGAATAATCTTATAAAACAAGACACCCAAATCATATATCCAAATAAACAATTGATAAATCATATGTTTTCATCTGCATTCCTATTCCAACGGTTCTTTCTCTGAAGTTGGATAGCATTCTTTTTCACAAATACCTCAGAATGGTTCTGGATCATTGTATTGCTCTTGAAGGAGCAAAGTCTGTCACATTTGATCATCCCACAACATTTCAGTTACTGTGTACAATGTTCTCCTGGTTCTGCTTATTTCACTCTGCATCAGTTCATATTGGTCTTTCCTGTTCTTTCTGAAATCATGCTTTTATCATTCTCTTCTCCATAGATTTGACAGGTAAACTATTCTATGTTCCCCTAATTTGGGAGAATATTTTTAAAGAAATATTATATTTTCTCAAATACATGTAATAATAATTTTCAACATATGTTTTCTAAAATTATAAGATCAAATTGTCTCCCTCTGCCCATTTCCTCCACCCTGCTGGACACAGTAAGCAATTTGATCTGCGTTATCATGAAAAACACACTTCTATACTGGTCATTATTGTGAGAGAATTCTCACATGAAACCAACCCCTCCCCCAAATAAAAATAAATAAATTAAGTGAGAAATAATCTGCATTCTGACTCCAACAGTTTTTCAGTTCTTTCACTGGAAGTGGATAACATTCATTGTCAAAGTCCTTCAGAATTGTCCTGGATTGTTGTATTAAGAGAACCTAAGTGTCTCATCGCTGATCATCAAACAATATTGCTGTTGCTGTGTATGATGTTCTTCTGGTTCTACTTATTTCACTCTGCATCAGTTCATGCAGGTCTTTCTGGATTTTTTCTGAAATTATCCTGCTCATCATTTCTTATAGCATAATAATATTCCATCACCATCATATACCACAATTTGTCTAACCATTCCCCAATTGAAAGATATTCCTTTATTTTCCAGTTCTTTGCCACCACAAAAAGGTTAGCCATAAATATTTTTGTACAAACAGGTCCTTTCCCATTTTTTTGTCTCTGGGATACAGACCCAGTAGTGATATTACTGGTTCAAAAGGAATGCATTCTTTTAGAGCCACAATTCAGCCATCTCCTCAATTTCTAATTCTTTGCCACCACAAAAATATTTTTGTTTAAGTAGGTCCTCTCCTCAACCTTAAAAAAAATCTCTTTGGGAGAGAAACCTAGTAGTGGGATTACTGGATCAAAGGGTATGCCCAGTTTTTTTTTAAACATTTATTAATATTCATTTTTAACATGGTTACATGATTCATGCTCCTCCTTTCCCCTTCAACCCCCCCCGTGCCCCCCCTACCCATG
>NW_025364608.1:0-2638 GCF_016433145.1 Gracilinanus agilis | reverse complement strand
TCTCTCTCTCTCTCTCTCTCTCTCTCTCTCTCTCCCTCTCTCTGTCTCTCTGTCTCTCTCTCTGTCTCTCTGTCTCTCTCTCTCTGTCTCTCTGTCTCTGTCTGTCTCTCTTTCTCTCTCTCTCCCTCTCTCTCCTCTCTAAATCAAAGGCCCATCTTTTGATTTTTCTGCTGATGTCTGTGAGATATGCAATGCTACGGTCTCTAATAGATTAAAATAAAGGGTCGCCCAAGGAGCCTGGGGGGTTCTGGGTAAGCAGCACATTACATACGAAGCTCTCATAGGCTACATCCCAAGGAATAGCCTAGAAGAGGTTGCCAAAGTGACAGGAGATTGGAAAAGGAGGTCGGCAGCCAGGCATCGAGAAGGAGGGACGGCTAAAGAGAAGCCCAGGCGGTTCAGTGGTCCATTCTGACCTTCTCAGGAGGGTTAGAAAAATCTTCCCAAGCAGGCTAAGCTGTCTTCCCTGCCTCGGAAGGTTTATGGGGGGCTGGACCAGGGGCCCAGAGGAAGGGCGAGAGCAGGCGGGCTGAGAGGGAGTCGGCATGGCTGTGAGGTCACAGACTCGTCCAAGCGGTGGGAGAAGGGACTCCCGCAGCCATCTAGTCCAGCCTCCTCATTTTACAGCTGAGGAATCTGAGGCTCAAAGAGGTGCAGTGACTTGGTGGTGGGGTTACAGTCTGGGAGCCGAGTCAGGATGAGCACAGGGTCAGTCGGGCCTCGCCAGCCCGGCAGCCTTGAATGGCCGTCTCCTCACTGCCCAGCTGCAGCTGGCCTTCCTAGCTGCATCTTCCACGGCTTTCCTGGTCTTACTCTGCTCCAACTAGACTCGCGTCTGATCTCCGAGATTGGCGAAGGCTACATGGATCAGGATGGGAATAAGGGGACGGGCAGTAGGGCCTGGAGAATGGGTTTTATATAATGACAGCCAGGAGTTTAAGTTTGCCAGGATGGGAAGGATAGGACCAGGTGGGACCAGTGTAGGAAATAGCATTAAAAAAAATTTTTTTTTAAAAACCTTCAACCTTCTGACTTAGAGTCAATACTGTGCATTGACTCCAAGGCAGAAGAGCGGTCAGGGTAGGCCATGGGGGTCAAGTGACTTGCCCAGGGTCACCCAGCTGGGAAGTGTCTGAGGCCAGATTTGAACCCAGGACCTCCTGTCTCTAGGCCTGGCTCTCCATCCACTGAGCTACCCAGCTGCCCCTAGAAATAGCATTTTTCTCTTGTCCCTGCAGGCAGGCCGGGCCAGGAGATGGACAGAGGCCAGGAAGACAGACAGGAAAGATCTCCTTCAAGGGGGAAGAAGTCTACCTGGGGCAGTCAGTTAACAATAAGTATATGCCAGGCATTGTGTTAAACGGGATACAGAAAGAAGCAGAGGAGAATTCCTGCCCTTAAGGAGCTCACAGTGTAACAGGGGAGACAATAAGCCACAAATGCTGCTTTCAGGATCAACAGGAAATAATTAGCCGAGGAAAGGCCGTAGAATGAGGCCAGGTTTGGGGGAGGCTCCTGGAGAAGATGGCACTCAAGTTGGGACTTAAAGGAAGCCGAGGAGGCCAGCAGGTGGAGAGGAGGAAAGAGAGTATTCCAGGGATGGGAGACAACCAGAGAAAATGCTTGGGGCCAAGAGATGGGGAACAGCCAGGAGGCCAATGTCCCTGCATCCAGGAGTGTTGGTGCGCAGCAAGGAGTAAGAGGACTGCAGAGACAGGAGGGGCTTTGGGGAGTGGGAAGGGCCGATGGAGTCAGGCCTGGACTTTAGGAAAATCACTCTTTGCTCAGGAGAGCCTCGAGGCAGGCAGAGTCTGCAATCGTCCCGGCAGGAGGCGACGCGGGACCATCCCAGGCTAGGAACAGTGTTAGAGGTGAGGAGGGAGTAGATCCAAGAGATGCTGCAGAGAGGAGTTCCCCAGGCCTCGGTGACAGCTCCGATGAGAGGCCGAATTGGCAACAAGGAATCCAAGTCTCGAGCCTGAGGAGCCCGGAGAAGGCTGGGGCCTTCTGCAGTGAGGAGAAAGGAAGGAGGTCGGGAGGATTCGGGGAAAGATAACGAGTTCTTTTCTGGACATGAATTGAAGATGTCCTCTGGACATGGGTATATTGAATGGAGAAGCGGCATCCTAGCCTCCCTCTGCACTCCATCTCCATCCAACAGCTAGCAGCACCTCCTTTTACTATGACAACATACAGTTCAAAATGTCTGAAAGGCAGTTGGACGTGTGAGTTAGAGGACAGCAGAGAGATTGGGGCAGGAAAGAGATCCGAGAAACACCAGCGTAGAGATGGCCACCAAAGCCCTGCGAGCTGACGAGGTCATCAGGTGAACAGTGTAGAAGGAGAAGAGAAGAGAAAACAGGAGAGGGAGGGAGGGCAGGGTAGAGGGGAAAAGAGAAGAGAAGAGGGGCCAGGCTAGAGCCCTGGGGGACACTTATGGTTAGACGGTGTGATCTGGAAGAAGATCCAGCAAAGGACACTGAGAAAGGGCAATCAGAAGTAGAGGGAGAGAGAGAGAGAGAGAGAGAGAGAGAGACAGACAGACAGACAGACAGACAGACAGACAGAGAGACAAAGAGACAGAGAGAGAGAGAGAGAAAGGGGGAGAGAGAGAGAGAGAGAGAGAGAGAGAGAGAGA
>NW_025364607.1:0-5255 GCF_016433145.1 Gracilinanus agilis | reverse complement strand
GTGTATAAGAGACAGGAAGGAAGGAAGGAAGGAAGGAAGGAAGGAAGGAAGGAAGGAAGGAAGGAAGGAAGGAAGGAAGGAGGGAAGGAGGGAGGGAAACAAAGAAAGAAAAAGTGGCTTTCAGCCCTACATCCTTCTCTCTGACTGGATGGCTCCTCCCAGAATCTCCAATCAAGGAGTGTGCCCAGATGAGTCTTCTTTTCATCTCACCGGGCTACAATTTGGACTCTTGCATCATGCCCCCTTGCAAAGTACCTTCTTCCTGTCCTTGTCTCCCTCCATCCCTAAATTCCTTTTGTATGTTGTCTTTCCTTTTAGAATATATGCTTCTTGAGACCAAGAACTAACATTCTTATCCTTTCTATTTATATTCACAGTACTAAGCATAATGCTTGGCAAAATAGTAAATCTTCAATAAGTGATTAACTATTGACTAATGTACTAAAAAAAAGATATTGGCTAGTAAGTGTGGATTTTAAAATTAATATCCAATAACTAAATATTATATTTAATAAAGTTTTATTAATAATAACTAAAGTAAGAGATCTAGCTATTCAGCCCACTCACCAGAGTAAAAGAGGAAGATGGAGGAGTTACAGCCAAATATAAAACAATAACATGACCAGGCAAACATGGAAGCACAGGAGAGATTAAAGGGAATTTTGGGAAAACTAAGGGACTTATGGGGGATGAAGTTCAAGGTTCAAAATCTACATTTATACATAAGGCAAAAACATCATCTACTGAATGACTGATTTCTTAGTTACAGGTTATGTAAACAAACAAAAAAGATCTGAGAAAGGGGAGATTGGAGGAAAATGCAAAGCATAATTTGCTGACAAAAAAGGACTATCTGAATATTTATCTGTGTCATATCTAAACAACTTGAAGAGTATTTGTTATGAGAATAAAGCTAAGTGGAAATTATGATCCCTCATTACTTTTGGTAGCAGGTAATAGAGCAGTTAGGAGTCCCAGTAATTAGAGCATTGGTCCTGGATTCAGGAAGAAGAGTTCAAACCCATCCTCAAACACTTAGTAGCTATGTGACCCTGGACAAGTCATCTAACCTTTGTCTGCTTCTACTTCCTCTAATGTAAAACATGGCTCATAATAAAGCCTACCTTCCAGAGTAGTGGTGAGGATCAAATGAGCTAATATTTATAAACTTCTTACAACAAAGCTATTCATTTGTTCATTCATGTCTGAATCTTTGTCACCACATGGACCATAGCAAGACAGGCCTTTCTATCCTCCACTGTCTTCTAAAGTCTGTCCAGGCTCATTTCCATAGTTTCCATGACACTATCTATTTATCTCATCTTCTGCCATCCCCTTCTCCTTTTTGTCTTCAATATTTCCTAAGATTAGGGTTTTGTTTTGTTTTGTTTTGTTTTCTCCAATGACTCCTGTCTTCTCATTATGTGGCCAAAGTATTTATGCTTCATTTTCAGCATTGTCCTCCCAATGAATAAATAGCCTTAATTAATTTCTGTATGTACTGACTGATTTGATCTCTTTGCTGTCAAAGGGACTTCTCAAAAATGTTCTCCAGCATCATAATTCCAAGGCAACAATTCTATGGTGTTCAGCTTTCCTCATTCTTCCTAGCCATAAATTACAACTGGAAACATCATAGCACTGATTATACAGACCTTTGTCAGCAAGATAATGTCTCTGTTTTTTTTAGTACACTGTTCAGATTTGCCATAGCTTTCCTTCCAAGGACCAAGCATCTTTTAATTCCAAGGCTGCAGTCACCATCTGCAGTGATCTTTGAGCCCCCAAATATAAAACCTGACATTTTTTTTCATTTATTTTCCCTCTATTTGCCAGAAAGTGATGCAACAAATTGCCATGATCTTAGTTTTTTAATGTAAAGCTTCAAGTCAACAAGAGGCTTTTTAATTCTTCACTTCTTTCCATCGGTGGTATCATCAGTATATCTGAAATTGTTGCTATTTCTCCCATCAACCTTAACTCCAGTGATTTACTTATCCAGCTTGGCATTTCACATGATGTCCTCTGCATATAAGTTAAATAAACAAGGTGATAGCATAAAGCCTTGTGATTCTCCTTTCCCAATCTTAAACCAATCAGTTGTTCTATGTTTAGTTCTACCTATGGTTTTTGACCAGCATACAGGTTCCTCAGGAGACAAGTAAGATTATCTGTATACTTCCTTCACTTTCAGGACTTTCCATATTTTGTTGTGACCCACAATCAAGTACTTCAGTGTAATCAATAAAAGAGAAGAAGATATTTTTCTAGAACTCATTGTTATCTCCATATTACCATGAATATTGGCAATTTGGTCTCCAGTTCAGCTGCCTTTTTAAAAACCATCCTGTGCTTCTGGCAATTCTCATTTTACATACTAATGAATCCTAGGTTGCAGAATTTTGAGAATAACCTTGGTGGCATGTAAAATAAGCACAACTGTTCATAATTTGAGCATTCTTTGGCATTGTCTTTTTTTTAACACTGGAATATATACTGATCTCTTCCAGTCCAGTGGCCACTGTTGAATTCTCCAAATTTGTTGGAAGTACAGCACTTTAATATTAAGCATCATTTTTTTAGGATTTTAAAAAGCTCAGACAGAATTTCATGGGTCTTAATGAGGAGACCAAGCTATCACTCTTTGCAGATGATATGATGGTCTACTTAAAAAATCCTAGAGAATCAACTGAAAGGCTAGTGGAAATAACAACTTTAGCAAAGTGGCAGGATACAAAATAAATGCACATAAATCATCAGCATTTCTATATATTTCCAACACATCACAGCAGCAAGTTAGAAAGAGAAATATCCTTTAATATCACCTTAGACAATATGAAATACTTGGGAATCTACCTACCAAAACAAACACAGGAATTATATGAACACAACTACAAAGCACTTTCCAAACAATTAAAACTAGATCTAAACAATTGGAAAAAACATTGACTCCTCATGGGTAGGATGAGCTAACATAATAAAAATGCCAATTCTGCCCAAATTAATTTATTTATTTAGTGCCATACCCATCAAACTACCAAGAAACTTTTTTACTGAATTAGAAAAAACTTACAAAGTTCATTTGGAAGAACAAAAGATCAAGAATATCAAGGGAAATAATGAAAAAAATATGAAGGAAGGTGGCTTAACAGTACCAGATATTAAGGTGTACTATAAAGCAGTGGTCATCAAAACAATATGGTACTGGCTAAGAGACAGAAGGGTAGATCAGTGGAATAGATTTGGGGTAAGTGACATCAGCAAGACAGTCTGTGATAAACACAAAGAGCCCAACTTCAGGGACAAAAATCCACTATTTGACAAAACCTGCTGGGAAAATTGGAAAACAATATGGGAGAGATTAGGTTTAGATCAACATCTCACACCCTACCCCAAGATAAATTCAGAATGGGTGAAAGACTTGAATATAAAGGAAACTATAAGAAAATCAGGAGAACACAGAATAGTATACTTCAGATCTCTGGGAAAGGAAAGATTTTAAAACCAAGCAAGAGTTAGAAAAAATTACAAAATGTAAAATAAATAATTTTGATTACATTAAATTAAAAAGGTTTTGTACAAACAAACAATGCAACCAAAATCAGAAGGGAAACAACAAACTGGGAAAAAATCTTTATAGCAAAAACTCTGACAGAGGTCTAATTACTCAAATATAAAAGGAGTTAAATCAATTGTATAAAATATCAAGCAATCCCCCAATTAATAAATGGGCAAGGGACATGAATTGGCAATTTTCAGTTAAAGAAATCAAAACTATCAATAAGCACATGAGAAAGTGTTCTAAATCTCTAATAATTAGGGAAATGCAAATCAAAACAACTCTGAGGTATCACCTCACACCTAGCAGATTGACTAAAATGACAGCAGGGGAGAGTAATGAATGCTGGAGGGGATGTGGCAAAATTGGGACATTAATGCATTGCTAGTGGAGTTGTGAACTGATCCAACCATTCTGGATGTCAATTTGGAACTATGCCCAAAGTGCGCTAAAAGACTGCCAGCCCTTTGATCCAGACATACCATTGCTGGATTTGTACCCAAAAGAGATAATAAGGAAAAGGACTTGAACAAAAATATGTATAGCCACGCTTCTTGTGGTGGCAAAAAATTGGAAAACGAGGGTATGCCCTTCAATTGGGGAAAGGCTGAACAAAATATGGTATATGTTGGTGATGGAATACTATTGTGCTCAAAGGAATAATAAACTGGAGGAATTCTATGTGAACTGGAAAGACCTCTAGGAATTGATGCAAAGTGAAAGGAGTAGAGCCAGAAGAACATTGTACACAGAGACTGATACACTGTGGTAAAATCGAATGTAATGGACTTCTGTACTAGCAGCAATGCAATGACCTAGGACAATTCTGAGGGATTTATGGAAATAAATCACATTCAGAGGAAGAACTACAGGAGTGGAAACACAGAAGAAAAACAACTGCTTGAACACATGGGATGATGCAGACAGGATTGGGGATGTAGACCTGAAATGACCACACCAATGCAACTATCAATAATATGGAAATAGGTCTTGATCGATGACTACAATATGTTAAAAACCAGTGGAAATGCATGTCGGCTATTGGGGGAGGGGATCTTGGGTGGGTGAAAGGGAAAGTAAGAACATAAATCATGTAAGCATGGAAAATTTTTTCTAGAAAATAAAATTACTTGACATCATTTTCCAGGCTGCCTGGACCACATCATCACAGTTATTGGTGATGTTAGCATCTTTCTTGTTTAGTTCTTCTGTATGTTCTTTTCTCTTAAACCCTTACCTTCTTTTGGTTCCAAGGGAGAAGAGTGGAAAGAACTAGGCATTTAGGTTAAATGACTTGCCCCAGGTCAAATAGGTAGTAAGTCTGAGACCAAATTTGAACCTAGTTAACTCTTCTTAATCTCTTCTACTTCTATTAAGTCTCTACCATTTTTGTTTTTTATCATGCCAATTTTTGCATGAAATATTTCCTTGATACTAATTTTCCTGAAGATCTCTTGTCTTTCTCATTCTATTGTTTTCTTCTCTTTCTTTGCATTGCTCATTTAAGAAAATCTTCTGTCTTTTTTGCTATTATCTGGAATTCTATATTCAATTGGGTATACCTTTCCTTTATATAGTAGGTACTATATATATAGAGTACCTACTTTCCTTTCCTTTCCTTTCCTTTCCTTTCCTTTCCTTTCCTTTCCTTTCCTTTCCTTTCCTTTCCTTTCCTTTCCTTTCCTTTCCTTTCCTT
>NW_025364606.1:0-1532 GCF_016433145.1 Gracilinanus agilis | reverse complement strand
TAATGCAATAAAAATAATAATTAGTAAGGGCACCTGGACAGGAAAATAAAAAACTAATTGGAAATTAAATAATATGATTCTTCAAAACCAATTTGTTGGTTCTGGGTTAAGATGGCGGCAGAGTAAGAAGCAGCTCTTAACCTCTCCTGACCAAAACACACAAAACTCCTCAACGGGACATAAAAACAAGTCCAGACGAACGGAGGAACCCCACAACAGGGCACAGAGAGGAAGGTACGTGGAATCAAGACATTTCCAGGCTATAAAGGTCTCTCACTAAATCACGGGCTGAGCAACCGCCCCACCCCCACCCCAACCACACAAAAGATCTAGAGCTCTGAAGCCAGCTAAAAAGAAATAAGCAAGTCTGGGGCACCCATCGAGTCATTGGCAGCTCCGGGGCCTGTTCCTGAGAGCAGCAAGGTTTAAGACCCCAGTAAGCCAAAGAACTCGCGCGAAATCTGAGCGCCAGAGCAGAGAGTGGACGCTGGGCGCAGAGCTCAGGCTGAGCAGAGCACAGGCACAGGTGGAAGCGTGGGTGGAGGCAGACACAGCCAGGAACTAAAGCTCTGAAAACCTGAGTGGGGAACCAGTGCAGACGGGTATACGACTGTGGAAGCAGCGCCCTGAGACTTGTAAAGGAACCTCCTGCAGAGGATCAAGTAAGGGGGTTCACCAGGGGGCTTGACCTTGGAGAAAAACAGAACTCAGACCTCAGGAGCCAAAAGACCGCAGACAGACCCTGAGAGCGAGGATAAACCTGAGAAGCTGCTGGGCTAAGGATGGCTACTCAGTCTCAGGAAGTTCAGAAGAGAAAGAATAACAACAAGAAAAAGAAGCCTTTAACACTCGACAACTTTTACACAGAGAAAATCCAGACAACTGAGCAAACAGAGGAGGAGAACAAACAAGCATCCGGACCCTCCTCAAATAAGGAAAACTCCTCACAAGCTATGGAAGAGTTCAAAACTGATATTTTGAGGAAAATGGAAGAGATCTGGCAAGAAAATAACTGTTTAAAAGGTAAAATCTTGCAATTGAACACCAGAAATGACCAGATTGAAAAGGAATACCAGAAGATTATGGCCGAAAACCAAAAGATTATAGCCGAAAATCAATCCCTAAAGGTTAGAATTGAGCAATTGGAAGGTAATGATCTCTCCAGACAACAAGAACAAATAAAACAAAGTCAAAAGACTGAAAAAATAGAAGGAAACATGAAATATCTCAATGAGAGAGTGACAGACCAAGAAAACCGGTCTAGAAGAGACAATTTGAGAATAATTGGTCTTCCAGAAAAACCAGAAATTAATAGAAACCTGGACTCCATACTAAAAGAAATTATTCAGCAAAATTGCCCTGAAGTCCTACAACAAGAGGGCAATAAAGACATCGAAAGGATTCATAGAACACCCACTACATTCGACCCAGAGAAGAAATTGGTTAGAAATATTATTGCCAAATTCAAAAGCTTTCAAGCAAAAGAAAAAATCTTACAAGAAGCCAGAAAGAGACAATTCAAATATCAAGGA
>NW_025364605.1:0-6109 GCF_016433145.1 Gracilinanus agilis | reverse complement strand
CAGAGACAGAGACAGAGAGAGACAGAGAGAGAGAGAGACAGAGAGAGACAGAGAGAGACAGAGACAGAGAGAGACAGAGACAGAGACAGAGACAGAGACAGAGACAGAGACAGAGAGAGAGAAGCATAAGCCCCATGTGGCTGGCTGCCTCCTCTGGGAGCAGGCTGAACCATCTCAGAGCCAGACCATATGCCCTCCTGAGTCCCTGGTTCCAAACAAAAGACCGATTTCCTGTCCCCTCTATCAATTTAGCTTGTGATGTCCCTTTCCCATGTCTCTCTGCTTGGAGGACTCATACCTCAGTCAGGACAAGAGACCAGTCTTCTGGACATCAGGAGTAATCACTCAGGTTAGAATGATTGTATAGTGCTTGTGCATGTGCACTTTTCCCAACATGGTGCAGGTTTTCCAGTAGGGGGGCTAGCTCACTGACTTCATAAGAGAATCCTTATTTACAGATAAAACAAAGGACTTGTCTCCACCCAGCCAGTCCTAACCAAAGATCAAAGATATCGACCAAAAGGAGGACTCCAGCCATGGTCTCAGGGAGATACAGCTTCAGCCCTAAGACCAAACTGAACTTTCAAATCAAAAAGTTTGTTTTGGAGGCCAAAAAGGGATACAAATTAATATGAACTTTCCACTATGTTAGATCTGACTGACAGGGGTCTGACGGGAAGAGGCTAAGGAGACAGAGAGATTGAGTAATGCAGCAAGGCTTTATTGTGGGAAAGGAAGGGGGAGAGGGGAGGAAGGGAGAGCAAGTGGGGAGCCCACAACCTACAGATGGCTAGGGATCTCCACCTGGGTGGAGAAGGGGGCAATCTTTTATAGGGTGGTGGTCTGGGATGTCTCTATTGGGCAAAGTTGGAGTACTTGGTTGAAGCTCATTGGATGGCCCTGAGGGGGTGAGGAGTCCCTGGGTTGGGAAGTTCCCAGGCATGATGGTCAGTGATGCAGGACGTCATTTGTCTAGGTCTGACAGCCTAGATGTTCTGTCAGGTTTTACTGGGACTGGCAGGTGTTGTGGGAAAGGAGGAAAGGGAGGGGGCTGGCAGCGATTGGGGAAAAGGAGGACTTTGCATCTGCTTCAGCCACCTTCATGACCTTTGGAACAAACTGTTCTCATCTGCTGGCTTTCCACCTTCACAAAGTCTTCAGACGTTTGGGGTAGACATCCCCCTAACTCACCAATGGGCCGGAGACCTGTTAGTTCCCCCAACCGTCATCTATTGTCAGCTGTTCATCGCACAACCAGATAGTTGAAGCCCCTGAACTTTACCATATTTTATCCCCACCAGAGGTGTGTTACTGTATTCCTTCAGAGAACCTCTAACCTAGTTAAATCTGTTTGCAGAGATGCTTTCCCAGGGATGTATAATTTTGCAGAGCCACAGCTAAGAGCTGGATGAAAGGTAGACGCCAAAGGTGGATGAGCAGCCCTGAAAAGGGCCCAGCAAGTCCTCACACCAGAGGCACCCGTCCTCCATGAATGCCCCCAAGCTCCAAAAGACCTACATATGCATCCATATGTCTATGTACCTATAGCAGAGTGGAAGAAGGAATACACTTTAGACCTGGGGGAAAGCCAGTGCAGAGGCAATATGATAGACAAAGGGTCATGTGTGAAGGCCAGCAAGGTGGCCAATTTGGCTGAATCCTCCCTCTACTGTGGGAAGAGGGTTAATAAAAATGAGGCTGGAAAGGCAGGTTGGAGCCCATCTTCGAAGGGCTTTAAAAACCAAGTAGAACTTATGTTGTATCCTAGAGGTAACAGGGAGCCACTAGAATTTATGGAATAGGAAGTCGGAGTCATGCTGAAGGAAAATCACATTGATAGCTGAGTAGAGGACAGAGCAGGTGGGGAGAGGCTTGAGGCAGGGCAGCCAGTTAGAAGCTATTGCTACAGTCTAGGTAATGAGGGCTTGAACTAAGGTGGTGGCTGTGTGAATGGAGAAAAGAGGCAGGGGAGGGTACAGAAATGGTAGGCGTTATGAGAGAAGATGAACAAGATTTGATAAATGATTAATTGTATGAGGTGGGGAAGAGTCAGGAGTGGAGGATAACACTGAGGCTGTAAACCTGGGTGAATGGAAGGACAGTGGTAACCTTGATAGAAATGGGTAAGTTTGTTAAGTATGCTGACTCTTTAATGTTATTTTTATAAGAAGTCAATGATGAAAGCTGACAGCTAGGTGGCGCAGAGGAGAGGATGCTGGGACTAAAGTCAGAAAGACTCATCATCTTCCTGAGTTCTAAGCTGGTCTCAGACAGTTACTAGCTCTATGACCCTGGGCATGTCACTTATCCCGGTATGTCTCAGTTTCCTCATCTGTAAAATGAGATGGAGAAGGACATGGCAAACCACTCCAGTATCTTTGCCAAGAAAACTCCCAATAGGGTCCCAAAGAGTGACTGGAAAACAACTGAATAATAAGAGTGATAAAAGTAGCAGGAAAGTGTTCTGTGTAAAAAAAAGGGATTTATATTTATTGTCAAGAGATGTAAGATATTGCCACTTTTATGGATGAACATGTTGACGCCTAATACACATAGAAAAAGAATTTGTTTTAATATAAATGACTAAAATCCATAGATGAAGAAGCAGAGCTTTCAGAGGAAATTTGGATAGCTATCAAGAGAAAATGATCTTTGGTGTAGATGTGAGGACTTGGAAATTGTTGTCAGTAATGTGGAGTGATGCTTCATTTGTGTGGGAACAGTTAATGTTCTAAAGAGGCAGACAGAAAGCTCTTATTTACTACAAAATAGAGAAATGTGAGTGCAAAGAAATAGTTTCGAGAACATCAGAGAGGTGGAGATCCTCGTTAGAGACTTCAGAACTAAGGCGTGATGGAAACCTCTCCTAATTTGGATATGCATGTTTTATGACTAAACAGGATGAACTCAGAGATGAGAAATCATATAAACAGTTGGAGCCTGCCTCTGATTTTAAAAGGACTGACGGCTTGATAGGAGAAATTTCAGGAGTTGTGACTTTTTAAATAAAAAGTGAGTCACTGTGAGTCAGAAGGCTCTTATTTAATCTATTGAGAAGAGTGCAGAAAAGAGTACAACAGGAGGAGGATAGGAAAAGGACCCTAAAGGGAGCTGAAAAAGCAACAGAAGGGCTAAAATACTCCTTCTTGGGAGCCTTGGCAATTAGAAGCAATCAGCTGTGAGAAGGGTTTAGCTCAGTGAGTCCTGATTGGTCAGAGACAGGGTTAATTTCATGGGGTCTGGAGCACCAGGGGACTATTCCTCTTCAGCATCCCCTTGAGGTGGAGAAAAGTGGAGCTTTTCATAAAGGGCTGTTGCTCTCTGCTGCCACCTCTGGCTTAAGAGAAAAATGCAGAAGGCACTTTTTGGTACCATGATGATGAACTGGCTTATAAGGAGGGATCCTGAACTGAGCTCTGTTTTGATTGGACAGGGCAGCATCCAGGTGACAGTGGCTGGCTGTATTGCCCAGAGAAAGATATTTTGATGAGCTTAGCTGTTCTCTGGCCCGAAGAGAATGGGTATTCAATTAAGAGCTAACACTTTCTAAATCCTCCCTCTCTTTTTTAAACCCTTCCCTTCTATCTTAGAATCAATACAGTATGTCAGAAGGGATAGGCCATGGGGGTTAAGTGATTGCCCAGGGTCACACCGCTAGTAAGTATCTGAGGTCAGATTCAAAATCAGAAGATGAGTCTTCCTCACTCCAGGCCTGGTGCTCCATACACTGTACCATCTATCTGCCCTTTCTACCTGTGACTCAGAGGTACCATTCAGAAGGACAAGGATAACCCCCCCAAAAATGCAAATGACAAATGTTGGAGAGCCTGTGGGAAAATAGGCATATTGATGTACTTTGGGTGGCTCTCTGAATTGGTACAACCATTCTGGAAAGGAATTTGGAGCTATGCCCAAATGTTACTAAATCATGTATACCCTTTGACCCAGGAAACCATTACTAGGTCTATACTCAAAAACAATCTAGGAAAGAGTAAAAGGACCTATGTGTACAAAAATGTTTATAGTTATTCCTTTCTATAGTAATAAAAACCAAGATGTTGTCCATTAAGTGGGAGAAAGGTTGAATAAATAATGGAATACTATTACGCTGTACAAAAAGATGTTGAGGATGGTTTCATAGAAATCTGTGTAGACTTGCATCAGTTAACGCAAAGTGAACTAAGCAGAACTAGAACAAATTATACAATACTAATATATAAATAAATAATTTGTAAAGTAATAATATTATAAAAAATAAACAGTCACTTAAGAATCCTGATCAATGTAATAGTCAACCATGATTACAGAGGACCAATAATGAAAGATCTTCCCCGCCTCTGGACAAAGAGGATAGGTGCCAAATATGCAGAAGAGGACACATTTTTGGACCTAATCATTGTGAGATATTTTTTTGTCTGACTATGTCTGTTTTTTACAAGGGTTTTGGTCAACACTCAATAAACATTATTATGTTATATACCAGGCACTGGGCTAAGCACTGGGAATATAAAAGGAGGTAAAGAAAGGCCCTGCCTTCAAGGAGCTCACAATCTAAAGAGGATTTTGTTTTGCTTTGCTTTTCTGTGTGTGTAAAGAAGATAGGAGAGGAAGAAAATGAATGCTTACTAATAGAAAAAAATTGAATTTAACTGAAAAAAAAATAACAAACAAACCCAGATCCCATACTTAGAGAGATAGCACTTCTATCCTTCCAGGTACATACCATTCAGAACCTTCTCTCAAATCACTGGTCCCCAAATAATTGTGGGAGGAATAGTTCAGGGAAAAAAATAATAGTTGGGCCTATCCAGAAGTACTCCTTCTAGAAGATTGTAAATGGAATGTAAATGTAAATGGGGTAGAAGGAGGATCTAGTCTATGATTACACTGCATATTAACTCACATGCCACCTTTTAAAGGCACATTCCAAGGATAGCAATGTAACTCAGTGGATAGACCAGCAGGCAGGGAGACAGGAGGTCCTGGGTTCAAATTTGGCCTCAGACACTTCCTATCTGTGTGACCCTGGGCAAGTCACTTAATCCCATTTGCCTAGCCCTTACCACTCTTCTGCCTTGTAACTGATATTTAATATCAATTCTAAGACAGAAGGTAAGAGTTTAAAAAAAAAAAAGCATATCTCCAGGATAATACTTCTTGTCTACAGAGGAGTCTCCAGGTATACTGGCTTTCCTTTGTTCATCTGTCCACAGAAATGTAACAAGAGATGAAATATAAACCAAGCAATGTTGGCCACTATTCACCTGAAAAGAGAGGTTAGCTCAGTGAGAGTCAGGAGGAGGAGCCTCTGATACTCAAATTGAAACCCTTTAGAATTGGAAGATCAGAACTATGTTGGGTGATCTTTACTTAGTTAATTTTGAAACTATCAGGATCATCTATTTTACAGGCAATGCATGGGGAAACATAGGACCTTCAAGCACATTTCTTGTCCTTGTCAGTGCAGGTTGAAGAAGAAATCTCCAGTGGCCAAAGGATCAAGCACTTGAATTTAAAAATCAATCCAAACTGGCCCCTTTCTATGCTGTTTTCGCAGTTTTTAGTCTACTTGCCATGAATTTGACAGAGAAAAAACAATGCCTTATTTTCCATCATAATGTTTCCCTGACCAAATAAGTCATTCTGTTATCAGATTTGTACATGTTGAGCTGTGTTTTCTTTTCAGCCCTCTTTGCTCACACTTGAAGGGGGCCCCCAGTTTCCGTTTTCCCTTTTTCATTTGTACAACCTAGTGGAATTGTTTGTTGGCTCTGGGAAGGGAAGGAAGAGAGGAGGGAAAGAAAATGAACCATGGAAACATGGAAAAATATTTAAAAATAAAATTAATTAATCTTTTTTTCCTTTTTATAAAGCTAGATCACAGAAGACTGACCAGTTATCTAGTATTTGAGCCATTTAATATTTCCATCATGACAACTATGTGTAGGCCTAGGGGTCCATGGTCTCTTCAAGAGACTGACTAGAAAAGACTGTTGGGTATGATGTGTGCCTTTGATGGTGCAAAATTCTTAAAAAATGTCCCTTGCAATTGGGTGGGTTAGAGGGAGAAATAGATATAGATATGAAGATGTATGTATATATATATATA
>NW_025364604.1:0-11284 GCF_016433145.1 Gracilinanus agilis | reverse complement strand
TCAAATCTTTGTTTCTTTCTTTCTATATCTCCTCAACTGCAGTTGGTAGGGAGGAACACCTACTCCGCTCAACCTGACTGCTATTGTAAATTATCCCTCTCTCTCTCTCTCTGACAAGTTTGGTTGTTTAACCTGTCAGTGGTTCCTTTTAAAGCTGCCCAAGTGAAGACCCCTTGAGAGGTTAGGTGGATGGTTAACCTCTCTAGGCCCAACCTGGGGTTGGATTGATTGGTAATGGGCTATTGATTAGCTTTAGATAACTATTAGGATCTGACTGTCTAATTGATCTTCCTTCCTAAGGGTTGTGATAGAATGACCACTCAGAAAGGTACTTGCTATTAAACACTGTTTATCTATTTATAGGGAAAGGATAACAAGGTACAGGATTGAGGATTGGAAACCCTATTGTTCTATTGACTATTAAGCTAATTGATAATCAGGACTGGAGACTGCTAGGCTGGTAAAGGCTTCAGGTCTTCACCCTCTCACTGTCTCTGACCGGAATTGGCCACAGCTAAGCCAGAAAATAGGGAAGGCTATTGCTGTAGATAGATATTGACAGTCTTTGTATTCTCTCAGCTCTCCTACCTATAGTATTGATGGTTCACTAGCTCTCACAATCAAGCAAGGAAATAGGTTCAGGCTTTGGTCTACCCTCTTCTTCTTCAACCACCCTTCAATCACCTTTCACCTCCCTCTGCCCAGTTTGATTCAAAGATGTTTGCTTAAGTCTTAGCTCAGAGATCTGAGACCTCCTGTTCTGAGCCTCTGAGTTCAAAGACCTCCTCTACTCAAGCTGTTAGGGGGTATATCTAGGATGGGGGTTAACTGACACTTGCCCCTGGCTCACAGCACCTGGGAACATTCCAAATCTCTCAACTGCCATCCCTGTCAGCCAAAGTGGCATCCATCTTATCCCAGATTAATGATTATAACAGTATTTGAGAAATAAGGATGTTAATAGACTTTTTATAAATTGTTTTCACTATTATGATTACTGTGTATTACTCTCCATCTTATTTCCCTCTATGTTTATCCTTTTCTCCTTCCTTCCATTCTATAAATCCTCAAAAATGTTTAGCTTCTGAACATCACATCTACTATTTCACCATTTTTTCTATCAGTCCCAACCCCTTCTCTTATTTCTTTCCCCTCCTATTTTCTTATAGGGTAAGATAGATTTCTATACCTAATTGACTGTGTATGTTCTTCCCTCTTTAAGTAAATTTCAATGAGAATAAGGTTCAAGTGCTCCCCTTCCTATCTTCATCTTCCCCTCCACTATAAAATCTCTTTCATGCTTCTTTTATCTGAGATGATCCATTCCATTCTATTTTTCCATTACGCCTTCTTCCAATGGATTATTCTTTCTCACTGCTTAATTTTATTTTTAAAATATCATTCCTTCATCTTCAACTGACACTCTTGCCCTTTACCTATATATATGTATATATATATATATTCCTTCTAACTGCCCTAATAATGATAATGTTCTTAGGAGTTACAAGAATCATCTTCCTATAAGGATGTAAACAATTTAACATTATGGAATATATTTTTATTTTTCTTTTGTGTTCACCTTTTATTTTTCTCTTGAGTCTAATATTTGAGAATTAAATTTTCCATTTATGACTGGTCTTTTCATCAGCAATGTTTGAAAGTACTCTTTTTCATTGAATGACTATTTTCCTCCTGAAGGATTATATTCTGTTTGGCTGGATAAGTGATTCTTGGTTGTTTGAAGTCCTAGCTTTTTTGCCCTCTGGAGTGTATTATTCCAGACGTACTGATCCTTTAATGTAGAAGCTCCTAAACCTTGTGTAGTTCAAACTGTGGCTGCACTGTCTTTGAATTTTTTTTATGGCTGCTTGCAATATTTTCTCCTTGACCTGCAAGTGCTGGAAATTGGTCGTAATATACCCGAGAGTTATCCTTTTGGGATCTCTTTCATGATGGGATCTGTGGATTCTTTCAATTTTTATTTTGCCCTCTGGTCTTAGTATATTGGAGAAGTTTTCTTTAATAATTTTATAAAGATTATGTCTAAGCTTTTTTTAATGCTGATTTTCAGATAATCCAGTAATTTTTAGATTATCTCTTCATGATTTATTTTCCAGGTCAGTTGCTTTTCCAATGAAATATTTCACTTTTTTTCCTTTCTTTTCATTTTGGTTGTTTCTTGACATCTCATGAAGTCATTAACTTTCACTTGTCCAATTCTAATTTTTAAGATATAATTTTCTGGATTGAGCTTTTATACCTCCTTTTCCCATTTATCCAATTCTACACTTTAAATAGTTATATTCCTCAATGGATTTTTGTACCTCTTTTTTCATATTGCCAATTCCCTTTATATATAATTATTTTCTTCAATGGATTTCTGTACCTCTTTTATTAATGTGCCTATTTTTAAGTATTATTTTACTCAGTATCTTTGTGCCTCCTTTGCTATGCTAATGATTCTTTTTTCATGATTTTTCAATTTTTCTTCTACCTCTTTTTTGATATTTAAAATCCATCTTGAGCTACTCCATTAATCCCTTTTGGGCTTGAGATCAATTCATATCTTTTTTGGAGGCTTTGGATGCAGTAGTATTGGTTTTGTTTTCTTCTGAGATCATGTTTTGGTCTTTCCTGCCCACAAAATTACTTTATTCGTTGAGTTTCTTTTGAAGCTTTTTGTTATCTCCAACCCTCCTGTCCCCCTTTTTTTATTTTAACTTAAAAAACCCGTTAAAAAATTCCTGTGGTTAACGGAGCACTGTTCTAAGCTTCAGGTTCTTTATGAACCTTGTGTCAATGAATCTATAAGTATTCTATTCTTCCAATAAGGTTTATTCTAATGATTAGTATGTTGAATAATTTCCTGGCCTTGGTCTGTGAGCAATCACAAATACTCTTTCCTTTGCTGGAACTGTGACCATAGTCCCTTGCTTCTCTGTGCCTTCAAGTGCTACTGCATGCAAAAGCTTCTCATCACCTTGTTACTGTGAACTAGGACATCAAACTTTATCTGAGTATGGGCAATGAGAAAAGAATCTTGCACCCAAAGCCCTCAAACTGATCCTTGTAATTTCCTCTAATTAATTTTCTGTTGCCACCCCCACCCTTTAATATCTGTGCTGATGGAAAGAGAAGCCTTTGCTGCTCTTTTAGCTTCTCCCAACTCTTGTTGATGGTGGGCCCTGTTGGCATTCCACTTTGTACTCAACTTATACTTTGATGCTATAGATATTTCATTCTGGCCCTATAAGTTGATTTGGGCTGAAAAAATTATTGCACTACATCTTTTTGCGGTGATGCTGCACCAGAATTAACTTTTTTTTTACATAAACCAAATGATTGTTTATTTCTAATATCAATACAAAAAAGTATAAGTGGATGTAAAGCTATTTCAAAAGAACACACTATGATTCCTCAAAAAAATACAGTATATAGGATCTTGAATTTAAATATAATAACACTATCTCTAATATGTCTTTTTAAAAAAACATTTATTAATATTTATATTTTAGAAAAGTTAACATGGTTACATAATTCATGCTCTTACTTTCCGCTTCATCCCCCAAGCTCCCCCACTATGGCTGATGTATATTTCCACTGGTTTTAACATGTGTCATAGATCAAGACCTATTTCCAAATTGTTGTAGTAGTTTCGAGTCTACATCTCCAATCATGTCCGCCTCAACCCATGTATTCAAGCAGTTGTTTTTCTTCTGTTTCCACTCCTGTAGTTATTCCTCGGAATGTGGGTAGCGTTCTTTTTCATAAGTCCCTCAGAATTGTCCTAGGTCATTGCATTGCTGCTGGTACAGAAGTTCATTACATTTTATTTTACCACAGTGTATTGGTCTCTGCGTACAATGTTCTTCTGGCTCTGCTCCTTTCACTCTGCATCAATTCCTGGAGTTCTTTCCAGTTCACATGAAATTCCTCCATTGAGTTTATTATTCCATTGAGCACAATAGTATTCCATCACCACCATATACCACAATTTTTCAGCCATTCCACAATTGAAGGGCAGACCCTTATTTTCCAGTTTTTTTGCCACCACAAAAAGGGTGGCTATAAATATTTTCATACAAGTCTGTATATCTATGATCGCTTTGGGGTACAAACACAACAATGGTATGGCTGGATCAAAGGCTAGGCATTCTTTTATAGCCCTTTGAGCATAGTTCCAAATTGCCTGCCAGAATGGTTGGATCAATTCACAACTCCACCACCAATGCATTAATGTCCCAGTTTTGCCAAATCCCCTCCAACATTCATTACTCTCCCCTTCTTTCATTTTAGCCAATCTGCTAGGTGTTAAGTGATATCTCAGAGCTGTTTTGATTTGCATTTCTCTAATTATTAGAGATTTAGAACACTTTCTCATGTGCTTATTGATACTTTTGGTTTCTTCATCTGAAAATTGCCTATTCATGTCCCTTGCACATTTATCCATTGGGGAATGGCTTGATTTTTTAATACAATTGGTTTAACTCCTTGTATATTTGAATAATCAGAGCCCCATCAGAGTTTTTTGTTATAAAGATTTTTTCCCAATTTGTTGTTTCCCTTCTGATTTTGGCTACATTGCTTTTGTTTGTACAAAAGCTTTTTGGTTTGATATAATCAAAATCATTTATTTCACATTTTGTAATTTTCTCTAACTCTTTCTTGATTTTAAAATCTTTCCTTTCCCAGAGATCTGACAAGTAAACTATTCTATATTGACTTAACTTATTTATAGTTTCCCTCTTTATATTCAAGCCATTCACCCATTCTGAATTTATCTTGGTGCAGGGTGTGAGACATTGATCTAAACCTAATCCCTCCCACATTATTTTCCAAATTTTCCAGCAGTTTTTGTCAAAGAGTGGATTTTTGTCCCAAAAGTTGGGCTCTTTGGGTTTATCATACACTGTCTTGCTGATTTCACTTACCCTAAATCTATTCCACAGATACTCCCTTCTATCTCTTAGACAGTACCATACCATTTTAAAGACTGCTGCTTTATAGTACAGTTTAATATTTGCTACTGCTAGGCCCCCTTCCTTCACATTTTTTCATTATTTGCCTTGATATTCTTGATCTTTTGTTATTCCAGATGAACTTTGTTATAGTTTTTTCTAATTCATTAAAAAAGTTTTTTGGTAGTTTGAAAGAAATGGTGCTAAATAGGTAAATTAATTTGGATAGAATGGTCATTTTTATTATGTTACCTCTTCCTACCCATTAGCAATCAAGATTTTTTCCAATTGTTTAGATCTACTTTTAATTGTCTGGAAAGTGTTTTGTAGTTGTGTTCATATAATTCCTGTGTTTGTTTTGGTAGATAGATTCCTAAGTATTTTATATTCTCTAGGGTGATTTTAAATGGTGTTTCTCTTTCTACCTCTTGCTGCTGTGATGTGTCAGAAATATATAGAAATGCTGATGATTTATGTGCATTAATTTTGTATCCTGCAACTTTGCTAAAGTTGTTGATTATTTCTACAAGCTCCTTAGTTGATTCTCTAGGATTTTTTAAGTAGACCATCATATCATCTGCAAAGAGTGATAGCTTAATCTCCTCATTGCCTATTTTGATACCTTTGATTTCCTTTTCTTCTCTAATTGCTACTGCTAGTGTTTCTAGAACAATGTTAAATAATAGAGGGGATAATGGGCATCCTTGTTTCACTCTTGATCTTATTGGGAAGGCTTCTAATTCATCCCCATTGCATATGATGCTTGTTGATGGTTTTAGGTATATACTGTTTATAATTTTTAGTAAGGTCCTTCTATTCCTATACTTTCCAGTGTTTTCAATAGGAATGGGTGCTGTATTTTGTTAAAGGCTTTTTCAACATCTAATGAAATAATCATGAGATTTTTGTTTGTTAGCTTGTTGATATGGTCAATTATGTGGATGGTTTTCCTAATGTTTAACCATCCTTGCATTCCTGTTATAAATCCCATGTGATCATGGTGGATGATTCTCTTGATCATTTGCTAGAGTCTCTTTGCTAATATTCTATTTAAAAGTTTTGCATCTATTCTCATTAGGGAGATTGGTCTGTAGTTTTCTTTCTCTATTTTTCATCTTTGGAATCACTACCATATTTGTGTCAAAAAAGAATATGGTAGGACTCCTTCTTTGCTTATTTTATCAAATACTTTGTATAGTATTGGGATTAGTTGCTCTTTGAATGTCTGATATAATTCACTTGTGAATCCATCAGGCCCTGGCGATTTTTTCATAGGGAGTTCTTTGATGGCTTGTTCAATTTCTTTTTCTGATATGGGATTATTTACATATTCTATTTCTTCTGCTGTTAATCTAGGCAATTTGTATTTTTGTAAATTTTCATCCATATCTCCTAGATTGCTATATTTATTGCCATATAATTGGGCAAAATAGTTTTTAATGATTGCCTTAATTTCCCCTTCATTAGAGGTGAGGTCTCCCTTTTCATCTTTGATACTGTCAATTTGGTTTTCTTCTTTCCTTTTTTTTAAATAGATTGACAAGTACTTTATTTTAGCTGTTTTTTTTTCAAAATACCAGCTCCTAGTCTTATTTATTAATTCAATAGTTCTTTTAATTTTTATTTGATTAATTTCTACCTTTATTTTCAGTATTTCTAATTTAGTTTTCATCTTGGGATTTTTAATTTGCTCGCTTTATACATTTTTAAGTTGCATGCCCAATTCATTAATATCTGCCCTTCGTAATTTGTTTATATATACACTCAAGGATATAAATTTCCCCTGAGTACTGCCCTGGCTGCATCCCACAGAGTTTGGTAGGATGTCTCTTCATTGTCATTCTCTTCAATGAAATTGTTGATTGTTTCTATGATTTCTTCTTTGTCTAGCTGATTTTGGAGAATCATATTATTTAATTTCCAGTTACTTTTTGATTTGCCTGTCCAGGTGCCCTTAATAATTATTCTTTTTATTGCATTATGATATGAGAAGGTTACATTTATTATTTATGCTCCTTTGCATTTGTTTGCAATGTTTCTATGCCCTATTACATGGTCAATCTTTGCGAATGTACCTACCATTTGTTGCTGAAAAGAAGGTATATTCCTTTTTTGCCACTATTTATTTTTCTCCACATATCTATTAAATCTAATTTTTCTAGGACTTCATTCATATCCCTTACCACTTTCTTATTTATTTTTTGTTTTGATTTATCTAGATCTGAAAGAGGGATATTTAGATCTCCCACTAGTATGGTTTTATTATCTATTTCCTTCTTGATATCTGCCAGTTTATCCTTTGCGAATCTGGTTGCTATGCCATTTTGGGCATACATATTGAGCAATGTTATTTCCTCATTGTCTATACTGCCTTTAATCAGGATGTAATGACCTTCCCTGTCTTTTTTAATCATATCTATTTTTAATTTGGTTTTGTCAGAAATCATAATTGACACTACTGCCTTCTTTTTCCTCATTTGGGGCCCAAAGGATTTTACTCAAGCCCTTTACCTTAAACCTGTGTATGTTCACCTGCCTCATATGTGTTTCTTGTAGGCAACATATGGTAAGATTTTGGTTTCTAATCCACTCTGGTATTTGCTTCCTTTTTATGGTAGAGTTCATCTCATTCACATTCAGAGTTATAATTATCAGTTGTGTATTCACCAACATTTTGGTATCTTCTCCTAGTTCTACTCCTTCTTCTTACACTATTTCCTTTGAACCAGTGGTTTGCTTTATGCCAGTAACACCTGTCCTTTCCCTTGATTTACTTCCCTTTCTTCCCCCTTCCTTATTATTACCCTCTTTTTATTTTAAGGCCTATTGAATTCCCTCCCCCTTCTTCTCCCCTCCCTTTTTTGACCTCCCCACTCCCCTGCTCCCCTTGGTTTATTCCTTCTGACTTTCTCAGTAGGGTTAGATAGAGTTTTATATCCCAATGGATAATATAGCTACTCTTCCCTCTCAGGGTTAATTACACTCTTAATGCTCTCTTCCTCTCCTTCTTATAATTGTATTCATCCCTTTCCCTTCCCATGCCCTCTTTGTGGGTAATAGAATATCCTATTTTTCTCATTCATTCAAGTTTCTCTTGGTGTCCTCTACTATTCACCTCCCTCTTTCCCACTCCCATATCATCTTATACCATTTAGTATTCCAACCTCTCCCTATAAATAATTCTTCTAATTACTGTAATAGTTAATACTATAATAGCAAATAGAGTTCCTTACAGAGAATTATACATAACATTTCTCTACATAGGAATACCAATAATTAGATCATATTGAAGCACTTAAAGAGGCAAATTTTAAAAATGCGAGTTTTCTTTCTTTCCCCTCTGTTTCTTATTTACCTTTTCATGGTTCTCTTGATTTTTGTGGTTGGATATCAAACTTTCCATTTAGTCCTGGTCTTTTCTGTGCAATACTTGGAAATCTTCTATCTTGTTGAATGCCCAAACTTTCCCCTGGAAGTATATAGTCAGTTTGATGGGTACGTGATCCTTGGTTGTAGACCCAGTTCTCTTGCCTTTCTGAATATCATATTCCAAGCCTTGCTGTCTTTCAGTGTGGAGGCTGCCAGATCCTGTGTGATCCTGATTGGTGCTCCTTCATATCTGAATTGTCTCTTTCTGGCTTCTTGTAAATTTTTTTCTTTTACTTGGAAGCTCTTGAATATGGCTCTTATATTCCCGAGGGTTGTCTTTTCAGGGTCTAGTGTAGAGGGTGATCTATGCATCCTTCCAGTGTCTATATTGCCCTCTTGTTGTAGAACTTCAGGGCAATTTTGCTGAATAATTTCTTTTAGTATGGAGTCCAAATTTCTATTAATTTCTGCTTTTTTCAGGAAGACCAATGATTCTCAAATTGTCTCTTCTAGACCTGTTTTCTTGGTCTGTCACTTTCTCATTGAGATATTTCATGTTTCCTTCTATTTTATCTGTCTTTTTACTTTGTTTTATTTGTTCTTGCTGTATTTAGAGATCATTAGCTTCTAATGGCTCAATTCTAGCCTTTAGGGACTGGTTTTCCTTTTCAATCTGGTTATTTCTGGTATTCAATTTGCTTATCAGTTCATTTGATTTCTGAGCCTCACTTTCCAATTGCAAAATTCTGCCTTTTAGACTGTTATTTTCTTGCCAGATCTCTTCCATCTTTCCCATCATCTCAGATTTGAACTCTTAAAGAGCTTGTGACTAGTTTTCATTATTTTGGGAAGATTTGCATGTGATTGTTTGTTTGTTCTCCTCTTCTGTTTGCTCTGTTGTCTGGATTTTATCTGTGTAACAGTTGTCGAGTGTTAAAGATTTCTTCTTGTTGATCTTTCTCTTCTGGGGTTCCTGATTCTGGCTTGCCATTGTTAGCCCAGCTCCTTCTCAGTTTTATCCTCACATTCAGGGTCTGTCTCTGCTCTTTAGGCTCCTGAGGTTTCAGGTCTAGTTGTTCTCAGGGTCAAGCCTCCTGGTGGTCCCTTTGTTTGCTCCTCTGCCCAAGGTTCTTTTAACAGTCTCAGAGAACTGCTACCATAGTTGTGTACCCCTTTGCACTTGGTCCCCACCTAAGGTCCTCGCCTGAGCTCAAGATCCAAGTCCTCATCTTAGCTCAGGATTCATGTCTGGGCTTGCATCCAAGCCGCACTCATGCCTGAGCTCAGGGTCTGTGTTCAAAGTCCGCCCATTCTTTAGCCTCTTGGGGTCTTAAGTCTTGCTGCCCTCAGGATCAGGCCCTGGTGACCCCATGTAGCTGCCAAGGACTTAATGAGTGCCCCAAACTTGTTCTAACTCTTGTGTGCTGGCTTTGGCATTGTAGGTGGTGTGGGGTGGGGGACGGGGTTGCTCAGCTGTCGTTTTAGTGGGAGCTGTTTCACCCCTTTATAGAATGGAAATGCCCTGATTCCACATACCTCTAATGCTGCCCCCTGTTGTGGGGTCCCTTTGTTCCTCTGGGTTTGTTTTTATGTCTTCTTGAGGAGTCCTATATGTTTTAGTTAGGAGAGGTTAAGCAGCTGCTTTTTACTCTGCCGCCATCTTAACCAGGAACTGCACCAGAATTAATTGCTGTTTAGAAGGCAGTTTAGTAAAGATCTGGTAGGTCTGTTTAGCTTCCCCACCATCTTGGTTCTTTCTCCTCTACTTTTTTGTTTTTTGAGTATGTTTTACTTGGTGATCAAGTCATTTGTGTATATATATTTATGAAGTAGTTGGGTGTGTGTATGTACTACTTTTGTGTATGTTATTGTATGTAATTGGCGCAGTGAAAAGAGTATAGTTCTTAGAATCTGAAAACTTGAGCTCATTTCCAGTTTTGATATTTATTTTTCACAGTGTAATCTCTGAACTACTATCTTCACATAAACAAGGGATAAAAATACATTACCTATCTCAAAAGGTCATTGTGAGAATGTTTGTTAACCTTAAATCATTATATAAATGATTTATTATTATTGGAAAATGAAAAAGAATTATATTTCTAGACTGAAACAATTTGTAGCCATTTGTGAGTGCCTTTTGATGAAGCACCATATCATGACACTAGAAGTCCAAAGATATGGTACACAGTGCCTTACTCATAAAATCAAAGTACTTTAAATTTAAAAGGGCAACTAGTGATCATCTGTTCCAAATACCCTAATTTTACAGATAAAGAAATTCAGAAATATTTTTAAACTTACCCAAGACCATCAAAACTGTGAATTACTGCTCAAAATATATTTATAGGGATTCATTATTTTCATTTCTTCATTAGCTGAAGGTAAGGATACAAAAAAGGAATCTCTTTGGATGTTTGCTAGTACAGTGGTCTCTGAAAACTTAATAATCAAAATACATCAGGAGTGAGTCTTCGGCCAGCACGATCCCAGTTAGTAGATTCTCTCTATCAGATGACCACCAGCTATTACTTCAAAGATGGTGGCGTATGTGGACCATGGGCAAGAAGGCAAGATTGTTAGTAATTATCCTGCTTGGTCAAAGTAGATAGCTAATATTTTGAATAAATGTCATGTAATCATAAAGTAAAACTGTGAAGTGCATATAGTAAAATATAATCATAGAAAACATATGTCTAATATTATTAAATCAATATTCATAATTTTACATACAATTCTAAATTAATAGTCTTTGGTCTAAAAGTGACTGTCTACAAAGTGAAGTTCACAGGATTTATGATTGCTAACTTCCTCTGTGTCCACATTCATGGACTTTTTTTTTGTTTATTTTTGACCTAAGGTTTCATTGAAATAAGGAGCTTCAGAGGGCAGCTGGGTAGCTTAGTGGATTGAGAGCCAGGCCTAGAGATGAGAGGTCCTAGGTTCAAATCCGGCCT
>NW_025364603.1:0-5820 GCF_016433145.1 Gracilinanus agilis | reverse complement strand
TGGTTCAACATTAGGAAAACCATCCACATAATTGACCATATCAACAATCTAACAAACAAAAATCACATGATTATCTCAATAGATCCTAAAAAAGCCTTTGATAAAATATAGCACCCATTCCTATAGAAAACACTGGAAAGTATAGGAATAGAAGGTCTTTTCCTAAAAATAATAAAACATATATATGTAAAACCACCAACAAGCATCATATGCAATGGGAATGAATTAGAATTCTCAGAAAGATCAGGAGTGAAAGAAGGATGCCCATTATCACCTCTATTATTTAACATTGTACTAGAAACACTAGCAGTAGCAATTAGAGAAGAAAAAGAAATTGAAGGCATTAAAATAGGCGATGAGGAGACTAAGCTATCACTCTTTGCATATGATATGATGATCTACTTAAAAAATCCTAGAGAATCAACCAAGAAGCTTGTAGAAATAATCAACAACTTTAGCAAAGTTGCAGGATACAAAATTAATGCACATAAATCATCAGCATTTCCATATATTTCCACCACATTAGAGCAGCAAAAGGTAGAAAGAGAAACACCATTTAAAATAACCTTAGACAATATGAAATACTTGGGAATCTATCTACCAAAACAAACACAGCAATTATACAAAAACAACTACAAAGCACTTTCTGAACAATTAAAACTAGATCTCAACAATTGGAAAAACATTGATTGCTTATGGGTAGGATGAGCTAACATAATAAAAATGACCATTCTACTCAAATTAATTTACCTATTTAGCACTATACCTATCAAACTACCAAAAAACATTTTTACTGAATTAGGAAAAACTATACAAAGTTCATCAGGAATAACAAAAGATCAAGAATATCAAGGGAAATAATGAAAAAAACATGTGAAGGAAGGTGGCATAGCAGTACCAGATATTAAACTATACTATAAAGCAGCAGTCATCAAAACGGTATGTACTGGCTAAAAGACAGAAGGGAGGATCAGTGGAATAGACTTGGGGTAAGTGACATCAGCAAAACAGTGTATGATAAATCCAAAGAGCCTAACTTTTCGGACAAAAATCCACTATTTGACAAAAACTCCTGGGAAAATTGGGAAACAATATGGGAGAGATTAGGTTTAGTTCAATATCTCACACCCTATACCAAGATAAATTCAGAATGGGTGAGTGACCTGAATATAAAGAGGGAAACTACAAATAAGTTAAGTGAACACAGAATAGTATACTTGTCAGATCTCTGCGAAAGGAAAGATTTTAAAACCAAGCAAGAGTTAGAGAAAATTGCAAAATGTTAAATAAATGATTTTGATTATACTAAATTAAAAAGCTTTTGTGCAAACAAAAACAATGCAACCAAAATCAAAAGGGAAATAACAAATTGGAAAACAAATCTTTATAACCAAAAATTCTGACAGAGGTCTAATTACCCAAATGTACAAAGAGTTAAATCAATTTTATAAAAAATCAAGCAATTCCCCAATTGATAAATGGGCAAGGGCCATGAATAGGCAATTTTCAGATAAAGAAATCAAAACTATTAATAAACACATGAGAAAGTGTTCTAAATTGCTAGTAATTAGAGAAAAGCAAATCAAAACAATGTTAAGGTATCACCTCACACCTAGCAGATTGGCTAAAATGATAGTAGGGGAGAGTAATGAATGCTGGAGGTGATGTGGCAAAATTGGGACATTAATGCATTGCTGGTGGAGTTGTGAACTGATCCAGCCATTCTGGCTGGCAATTTGGAATCACGCTCAAAGGGCTATAAAAGAATGCCTGCCCTTTGATCCAGCCATACCATTGCTGGGTTTGTACCCCAAAGAGATCATAGATAAACAGACTTGTACAACAATATTTATAGCTGTGCTTTTTGTGGTTGCAAAAAAACTGGAAAATGAGGGTATGTCCTTCAATTGAGGAATGGCTGAACAAATTGTGGTATATGTTGGTGATGGAATACTGTTGTGCTCAAGGGAATAATAAACTGCAATAATTCCATGTGAACTGGAAAGACCTCCAGGAATTGATGCAGAGTGAAAGGAGCAGCGCCAGAAGAACATTGTACACAGAGACCAATACACTATGGTAAAATAGAATGTAATGGACTTCTGTACTAGCATCAATGCAATGACCCAGGACAATTCTGAGAGATTTATGGTAAAGAACGCTACCCACATTCAGAGGAAGAACTGCAGGAGAGGAAACACAGAAGAAAAGCAACTGCTTGAACACATGGGTTGAGGTGGACATGATTGGGGATGTAGACTCGAAACTATCATACCAATGCAACTATCAACAATTTGGAAGTAAGTGTTGATCGATGACACAAATTAAAATCAATGGAAATGCTCCTTGTCTATGGGGGGTAGAGGAGCATTGGGGGACAAAGGGGAAAGTAAGAATATTAATCATGTAACCATGATAACTTTTCTAAAAAATAAAAATTATTTTTAAAAAAAGATTATCTCGTGAGTAGAAGGGAATGTATCACTTTCAATGCTGGGGAAAGGCTTCTTGAAGGATGTGGCATTTGAGAAAATCTTTAAAGAAAGGTGGGTTTCCAAGAAGATATGAGGAGGGCGATCTTATCAGGAATGAAGTCACAGTTGCTAGTACTAAAATAATAGTGCAAGAAACAATAGGTAGGCCAATTTGGATGAAGAGGAGTTGAAAAAAGTTTTGATAGATATAGACTAGATATAGATATAAATATAGATAAATATGTATTGAGAGAGGCAGCTTAGTGTACAGAATTTTCAGTCAGCAAGACCCAGTTTCAAATTTGGCCTCAGATATTTACAAGCTATATAACTCTGGGCCAGTCATTTAACACTATTTAGCTCAGTTTCTTCATTTGTAGAATGAGTTGGAGAAAGAAATTATAAAACACTACAGAATCTCTAACAAGAAACTGCCCCCCCAAAAAAAGTGGGGGCATGTAGATTTAGACACAACTCAAACAACTAAATCACAATACGTAATTGGTTTGGAAAAATTATCTGTAGCATAAGGAAGAAAAAGGAAAACAAAAACAAAAAACTGCATTAATTAAAGAAAAAAGAAAAGAAAAAGAATGGCAAGCCAGCAAGAGATTTTTTAAAAAAGCATTGTCTTTTCTTTGCAACTATTGAGCAAATGAATTATTTTCCTTATTTTTTGAGTCATGCCTTTCCAAAATTGTAGATAACATTGTTTTATCAGTAGCAATATATAAAATTTTTCATTTTAAATATAATGAGTTAATTTTAAATTAAAAATGGATTTAAATATGCATATATATATATGTTTTTATATATTTATTGTATTTTTTATTCAGGCATTTTGGTTATATCTGAGCTTTCATAACTCCATTTGGGTTTTTCTTGACAAAGATACTTGAGTGGTTTGCCACTTTCTACTCCAGATCATTTTATAGATGAGGAAACTGAAACAAAAAGGGTTAAATGACTTATCTGGTGTCACATAGCTAGTGTCTGAGTCTGTATTTGAAATCAGGGCTTTTTGGCACCAAGCCCACTATTCTATCCACTGTGCTACCAATTTAGCTAAATTGATAGCTACAATTTAAGTATATATACATATGCTGTATTTATAGAACTATATCTGCAGATATTCATATATATATGTATATATATATGTAATTTATATCAGTATCCATATACTAGATACCTATATCCACATTCAGTCAATTGACTTATAAACAATTTTTCTTGTGGAGGAAGATAGAGAGAGAGAGAAAGAGAGAGAGGTAGATATAGACAGAGAGAGAGAGAGACAGACAGATAGATAGATAGATAGATAGATAGATAGATAGATAGATAGAAAATAGTTAAGTAAGTAAGTAGGTAGGTAGGTAGATAGAGAAAAACATAGTGGGTATGAAGTTACCATTGGTAAATCTTTGTATATTTGAAATATATTTTATTAATATTTTATTTTCACAATTACATATACTAATTTTATATATGTTTAATACAATTTTAACATCTGAATTGTCTCCTTCCCTGTCTTCCCTTCTCCCTCCCTGAAATGGTAAACATTTTGAGATGGGCTATATATGTATGATTTTACAAAATATATTTCAATAATCGTCATGGTGTGTAAAAATATTTATAGGAAATCAAAATCTAAATCTACTTTTTTTTTTTTTTTAGCCCTTGTACTTCGGTGTATTGTCTCATAGGTGGAAGATTGGTAAGGGTGGGCAATGGGGAACAAGTGACTTGCCCAGGGTCACAAAGCTGGGAAGTGGCTGAGGCCGGGTTTGAACCTAGGACCTCCTGTCTCTAGGCCTGACTCTCACTCCACTGAGCTACCCAGCTGCCCGAAATCTACTTTTTAAAGAGTTCTTGTCAGTGGATTGTGTTCCTCCTTTAATATTTGCTCAATTATGCTTTTTAAGGTGTTATTTTCTTCTTGTATCATTTTCATTAATTTTCCATATTTCCTCTGCCTCTCTTTTTTAAGTTCTTTCAGAGCCTGAGGCCAATTCCCACTTTTCTGTGAGGATTTGCACGTAGTTTCTTTGTGTTCTTGTCTCCTTCTGAGTTTTTGCCTTGCTTTAACTTATTTTCATAATAATTTCTATGATTAGGTTTTTTTGTTTGCTTGTTTGCTCATTTCACTCAACCTTTTTCTTGACTTTTATTTTTATCTTTTAGGTGAGTTCTGTTAGCAGCAGAGAGAGGGAACTCACTTGAACTTTAGTATTATCTTGCTGCTACGCTCAGGTCTAGTTCCAGGTATCTGAAAGTTTTGTTTCTTACAAGGTGGCATGTTGGCCTCTGGGTTGAGAGTCAGGAAGCCTCCTCACACTGCTGATCAGTCTCCCAATGGCCAGCTGTTGGTTTGCAAGACCAGCACACTTTGGGGTTGAGGCTTAAATCCTCACTGTCGGCTTGTGCTGATGCTTGGGGCCTCATCCAGGTCAAGCACAAAGGGGCTAGGGTGTATCTAGGCCCAGAACTCAAGAAGCAGCTGAGGGTTCTCTGCTTTTGGCTTAGTTGGGGTTTGGGGCTTTTGCTGTTGTCCTAGGGATTGGGGGCGTGGTTACTGTTGACCTATGCTGTTTGTGTGGCCTTGCTGAGGAAGGTGCTTCCCTCTCACCTCAATGAAAAAGTCCCTCTTTCCCCACTTTCTTGGTTGTCTTCTACAGGAAAATGGTCTCACATCCAATTGCACTTTGAAATATATCATTCTTTACTTTATTTCCTTCATGAATTTTTATTTGGTGTAAGTGATATGTATCTTTTTCACAACATAAAAACATGGAAATTTGGATTATATGATAATATATGTATAGATTAAATCATATTATCTGCCATCTTTGGTATGGGGGAAGAGAGGGAGGGAGAAAAAGAAAATGGATGGGAAAATATCAAAAAATGCATCTTAAGAAATTGTATAGACAGATAATTTGGGAAAAAAATAAAATGAATAAAAAAGAATTGCAAACAGTTTAAATACAAAACATTTTTAAAGATTATTCCAGTTTACTAATAATAAAAGAAATAAAAATTGAAACAATATTGCGATTTCATTCCACATTTCAAACCTTGGCAAAAATTACAAAAGATGGATCTAGTTGATATTGGAGAGGCAATGGAAAGAGAGTCCCATGAAATGCCTTTCATGCATATCTCATTAGATGTCTCATAGGAACCCCAAAATCAATAAAGTCAAAAGAACTTTTATTATCTCTTCCCCCAAAACTACCTTTCTTCTAAACCTACCTTTCATTTTTTAGATGAGGCACCATAAACTTCCTAGTCATCCAGGAAATTCCTTCCTTCCTTCCTTCCTTCCTTCCTTCCTTCCTTCCTTCCT
>NW_025364602.1:0-9810 GCF_016433145.1 Gracilinanus agilis | reverse complement strand
TTTATATATATATATATATATATATATATATATATATATTTTTTTTTTTTTTTTTTTTAACCCTTAACTTCTGTGTATTGACTTATAGGTGGAAGAGTGGTAAGGGTAGGCAATGGGGGTCAAGTGACTTGCCCAGGGTCACACAGCTGGGAAGTGTCTGAGGCCGGATTTGAACCTAGGACCTCCCGTCTCTAGGCCTGGCTCTCAATCCACTGAGCTACCCAGCTGCCCCCCGCAACCTTTATATTTTAAAGTTGAGTTTGATCTTAGGCTGAAGCTATGAACTGACTTCTCCCAGGTTGAGGTAGGTTGGAGACAAGTTCTTTATTTGTAAATAATAAATTTCTTGGGTGGTGAAGTAATTAATTGAGCTAGGCAGAGTCATGTAGAGAAAAGTGCATATGTGTACATTCTAGAATGACCCTGTGGTTATTCTTGGTGCCCAGAAGACCTGCCTCTTGACCAAATTGAGGTCTGAGTCCTCCAATATGAAAGGGAAAGGTACATCCTGAAGAGTATGAGCTTACAGGACATGTCAGGGGACAGGAAGTTGTCTCTTTTTTTCCCTGTAACCAGGGACTTAGTAGGCTTGAGGTTTGGCTCTGGGATTGCTCAGTTACTAGGGTACCAAGCAGCTAGAAGCCCATGGGCAGCCCCAGGATCTCATTTCCCAGCTAGTCAGCCAAACAGCTCTTGCTTTCCTCTCTGTCTCTGTCTCTGTCTCTGTCACTCTCTCTGTCTCTCTCTCTCTCTCCCTTTTTTTGCTATTTAATAATTATAAAATTAAGATAGTGCTCAGAGAATTTCAATCATAACAAAATGCCATAGCATTACAAAGGAAACTAATTATATTGAAATTCATTTATCAAAAAAAAATTTAAGATAATGGGTCTCATGCCCCAAAGAGATCCAAAAAAAAAAAAAAAAAAAAAAAGGAAAAGGACCCATATAATCAAAAATATTTACAGCAGCTCTTTTTGTGGTGGGAAAGAATTGGAAACTGAGAAGATGTCCATCAGTTGGGGAATGACTGAATAAGTTGTGGCAAACGATTATAAGGAAATAATGTTGTGCTAAAAATTATGAAGTAAATGGTTTCAGAAAAATTCAGATGACTTATATGAGCTGGTATTAAGTAAGGTGAACAGAAGGAGGAGAATACTGTACGCAGTAATAGCAAAATTTAACAAAATCAACATTGAGAGACTTGCCTACTGTGATCAATACAGTGATTCTAGACAGTTCCAAAGGACTCATGAAGAAAAATGCTAGCCACCTTCAGAGAGAACTGATGAACTCTGAGTGCAGAATGAAGGATATTATCTTCATTTTATTTTTCTTGCCTTTATTTTTGTCTCTTGCAATATGACTAATGTGGAAATATGTTTTGCATGGCTTCATATGCATAATGAGTGTTGTTTTTCCTGCCTTCTTATGGGTGAGGGAGATAGTGGAGGGAAGGAGAGAATTCAGAACTGAAAATAAAATTTAAATGTTTTAAAAGGTCATGGACTCTAGGTTAAGAAATGATTATCTAAAGAAAAATGATCAGTTTCAGCTTGATCTAGGAATTTGGGGTGTCCTCGAGCAATGTTTCTGAAACTGTGGATCATAATTCTTAGGTTAGGATGTCTACCTTCTGTTTTCTACTTAAACTGAACTCTCCATCGTTAACTAAGCACTATTTTAGCCTCTACTTATTTATGGTTTGACTACCTTCATTGTGAATGTATTGTAGAGTCACTTCAAGTTGTCAACAATTTAATTTACTTTTTAATTTATTTATAAAGTGCTTCCTGTGTGCCAAGCAATGTGTTAAGCAGTGGGGATGCAAAGAAAGGCAAAACCACCACCTGTTCTGAAAAAGTTCACATTCTAATGTGGTGCAACAACATGCAAACTATCTACCAACAAGATACCAACATAATAAATCAGAGATAATCTCAGAGGGAAGGCACTTAAAATTAAGTAGCCTTGGAATGGAGTCCTGTGGAAGGTGGGACTTTAGCTCAAACCAGAAGTAAGTCAAGGATGTCAGGAGGCTGAGATGAAAAGGGAGAGAGTTCCAGACCTGGGGGGATTAGCCCCTCTTTTTAGGTGAAGTTTCACCAATTCCAGCTAGTCTTTTGTTCAGAGACTGATCTCTCTCTAAGAAAGATATAGTGGCCAGCTGTCATGGGTTTGTTTTTTTCTTTCAACTTTTCCTTTACAGGGACTTTGTTAAGCAAAAGAGAGCCTTGAGATACTGTGCTGTGATCCTTGTGGTACTGTGTGGGTTCTAGTGTTGACTCCTCTATTTATATGTTCTTGGCAATTTTCCTCCAGTCCTTAGTCTCCTTTCCTGCAAAGATGAGGATAATGGCCTGGTAATCTCTTAAGGTAATTTCCAGCTGTACCAGTTAGGTCTGATGTAAAGAAAAAATTCTTAATAATGAGAACCATTTCTCTTTGAAAGGATCTACCTCAGGAGATCCTGAGTTCCCACTCATGGGAGTGAGCTCTTCAGGAAAAAAAACCTATATGAATTCTTATAGGATTATTGTAAGAAGGTTTCTTGTTCAGGTAAGGCTTTGACTGTATGGTCCCTGATATCTGTTCATCTCTGAGATTTTGTGATTCCTTGATTATGGTTAAGTATCAATAAATGTCAGTAAGTAGTTCAGACATTATGCCCTATAGAAATTTGGAGGAGGGGGAGAACACTTCAAATTTGGGTAAGCAGGGAGGCATAATAAAGAAAGTGATTTTTTTTATCCATGGGATAGGATTTCAATATATGGGAAGAATTTCAAGTGGGGAGAATGTTCATAGGTTCAGAGAAAATTTGCTCCCCTGAAGGGTTTTTAAAGTCGATGGTCAATAAACATTTAAATGCCTACTTTGTCCCAGGCACTTTGCTAATCACTAGGGATAAAAAGACAGACTGGCCTCAAGAAACTCACAATCTGATGAGGGAAGAAAACACATAAGAATCTGAAAAGTAAGGGAAAAGGGTAATGGATACAGAAGGCATGAGAAAGTTCTGCAGCTGGGGTGGGAAATAGTGAAGTCACTTTCTTGGAAGCCCTCCTTAAATGGTAGAGGTTGCCTACCCTCCCAACTTCTTCATTCAGAGAGAGGGAAGGGTAGGTGGTGGGGTCAATTTTGAGTTGATATTATCCTGCAACATTTTGAGTTTCTAGAGATCATGAAATCCAGGAGAACCTAGGGGTAGGTATAAAGGGTGGGGGTTTGGGAAATAATGCAGGAAAGGTAGTCTAGGAATTGGCTGTGAAGGAATACTATGCTTAGCTAAGCTAAGTTCTGTGAAATTCTTTCACTGAATTAAGAGCCAGGAATGGAAAAGATCAGGTGAGAATATGTTAGAGAAGGTATGAGGTCAGAGTTCAGTGGGACAGAGAGAATAAGAATATATATTTAAATAATGATGGTCAGGGAAAGAGCTATCAGAAAATGATGCTGACAGAAAGTTGGGTAAGAACTAGGAAAATACAAACTAGCAGAAAGAGCAGTGGGGCTAATCCAAATTGTAGGTAGATAATGAGGAGGTAGAATAGAATAACAGATTAAAGACAGCTGTAAAAGGAAGGCAGGCCCTTGAGGAATGACACAACTTTATGTCTAGAATTTTTATCTGGTTCTTCTTAGGGCAGGAACCATCATAGAATTACTCATGTAGACCAAAGTACGTGGGTGTGGTTAATTGGGAGCACCCAGGTGAGCAAAATTGGGCTTTATACCAGGTGGAATGACAGAGTGTTCTATTAGTGAAGGTGAAGAAGGCATAATAAATCAGTTAAGCAACAAAAAGGTCAGAGTCTGAGGTCAACGTGGGTAATGACAGTAGCAAGAGATGAGGCCAAAGTCTGCCAGTCTTAGAGTCAATAGCATTTCAAGTAGTGGCAAAGAATAAAGAAGTCTGTGGTCAGCAAGGTCAATACATCAATATAAGCAAAATTAGAGGTGATTATAAGACAAATCCTTGTGAGCTTTGCTTTGAGAAAAGTCTCAGGACATCTTGAGGCCATTTATCTATAGGTAGGCCAAGTTTATCATATGCTTATTAGAATAAAACTTGGATAAAGAGATCCTGACTGGTTGATATGATTTCTGAGTTCTTTTGAGGAAGAGATACATTACAAAAGTTTAAGTGTTCACAATTGAAGGATTGTGTCCTTGAGGATGATTTTACTATTTAATTGGTAGACCCATATCATCAGAGAATGTTGATAAGGCAATTCTAGCACCTAAGGTTCTATAGCTGGTTTCTTACCTCCTTTTATCAGATATTTCTACCCCAGGATTTCTAAGCAGCAGGGGAGGAAGGATAGAGGGGGTAGAGGGGATAGTTCAGCAGATACATCCTGAATTCAACGAAACAAAGCATATTTGATTTTGAGACTTAATTTTTTCAGTATTCCATTGAATTTGACCAAAACACAACTTTAGCCAAGACATAAATCTTGCCTGCTACCAGCGACCTGATATAACAGTGAGTTGAAAGTATAATGAATAATTGATATAGATGACAAGAAATTATTTTCCTCCCTATCTTGTCCTGCTTCAAACTGTGTCTATATTAGTAATGGATTCAACAGTTTTGATCAAATTGACTATTCACAATCCATAAGTAGAAACCCAGAGTCTACTTCTGGCTTTTTTTTTTTTATCAAATAGCTGGTTGACCTTGGATAAGCAATTGCATTTATCAATTTCTTTATCTTTAAGATGAAAGGATTGGCTTAGATTATATCAAAGCCCCTTCCAGCTCTAACAACATGTAGTTTTAAGTTTTCATCTTTCTAGGCAGAAGTGTTCTATTTTTTTTTATTAATTAGAGCTATTTAATTCATTTGGATGTTTCCATTGTAATTCTCTGCACATTCTTCAAATCATTTATCTTTCTTGAAGTATAGCATCCAGAAATGTTACGGTACTCCAAGTGATAGTTCAAATTGGTTTTGTGCAAGAGTAAGGCAGGGAAATAGGGAAAAACAAAATGAAGCAATGCACTGCCAAAAGAAGATTGAGTTTTAGTCCCAGCTGACACCTATTTGCTAGGAAATGATGGGCATCATTTATTCTAGTTACTCAACCCCCAGATTTTATTTTCCATTATTCCCCTTCATAGCCTCTCCATTTCACTTTCCCCCTGCTTTTTAGAATCATGAGCTTCTATCAAGGTTTACTTCCTACCAGAAGCCTTTCCTGATCTCCTACTTGCTAGTGCTCTCTCCTTTATCAAAATGCCTTTTATTTCTCTGAGTAAATATTGTACCATAGTTTTCTCCCAGTCCCAAAAATGTAAGCTCCTTGAGTACAGGGACCATTTTTTTTGCCTCTGTATCCTCAACTTCTGGCATAGTCCTTTGCACCTTAGGGTCTTAATAAATGTTTGTTCAAATGAACATTGATCCTCCATCCACTTATAAAATGTGAATTCAATACTTGGATTATTAACTTCAGAGTGATGTTAAGAGAAAAGCACTTAGACCACAAAAAAATCTATTTCAATGTAAGGTACTGTTTTGTTGTTTTTTTTCCCTTCCTTTCTTTCTCCAAGATTTATGAATTGCATTTCTAAAGCACCTTTCCTTCCTCAGAGGACAATCATTGTAGCAGGATAAAAATCAGGTGTGATATGATTTCCCCTGTCCTCTGGGGATCCTGGGAAGGATAGTGGATGAATTATGGAGCTTGAATCAAAGTGGTGATCCTACTGGATGGAATCTGGTGGGAGAGGGGTGAACGTACAATTACAGAAGGAGGGGGAAAGGCATTATTTACTACTGCTAGAGGACCCCTAGGAAGAAGATTAAAATAATTGGCAGACACTTCAGCTTCTAGAGGAGGATGAAGAGCTCAGGAAGTCCTGGGACAGGCTCCAGCTCAATTCCCTCTTTTTTTTTTTTTATCTCTGGCTACCTGGGATCTTCCCATTTCACATTAAGCCTTCCCCTATTTACAAACAGTTTGCTAAAGGATTTCTCAGCTGCAATCTTTGCAGCTTTCTTTGTAGCAAACTGGAAGAAAGGACACTGTTGCTTCTGTACAACCCTTAAGTTTGGATCCCTCAAAATGGTAAAAACAATTCCTGATATCATCAGTCTCACTGATTTTATCTCCCAAGCCACCAAAAAACAGTGTGGTAATTAATGGTCTTATCATCTTGTGTATCCAGAAGAGGCACTGTTGAAACCTCTTTTAGAAGCTTAACTTATCATTAATACCATAATATTGATTTTTGATGTTTTGATCAGCACGGGAGTTAGGTCCCTATGCTTCTCGCCTCCGTACAGACATCCTTTTCCTTTTTTTACATTCTCCTTTCATCCAGAGGGAACAAATATGAGGAAATGATTCCATTTGTCATAAAGGGTGGTATGAACCAATTTGAGCAGCATGTTACTAGCAAGTGGTATTGATATGGGGGTATAGGCTTCCCCATGATACCCCAAAACCCCAGATTGTGTGCCAGGTCAGAGTGTACATAAAAGACTCATTTTCCTTGCATTCCTGCAGTGCGGGGAAGGTGACTTTGAGCCCTTCTGGCCTTTCCCTTCATTTTTTTTTTTTGGTGTTTTCAAATTTTATTTTACATTGCAAACTCTCATATGCACACAAAATTTTTTTTTCCTAGAAAAAGTGACACCTGACATAGGGTTCTTTCAACAATGGATTCAAATGGATTGTAGTTCCATCTACAAGAGGGCAGAAAAGATGATAAATGATATTTAATGGAAAGAGTAGATAACTAATAATTTCATTCAGATACAGTGTTAAAAATTTTCAGGGGTTATTCTTTCCCTGATGTCAGATTAAAAAAAAAACAGAAAGAAAATGCTACAGAGCTCAACTTTCCACTTCATTCTTGATGAACGCAGATAGGCACCTCCCAGCTTGCTCCTGATAAATATCTATTTTATATCCCAGATATCTGACTATTCTCTAAACTGGACAGTTCACCCCCTTTTGACTTTGAGGCATAAGACATAATCACATGACCCTTCTCAGGTTCCAGAGACCCAGTAACATGCCATCATCATCTTATCTCTAGTCACATAGGCCTGTTGTCAAAAGGGTATAAAACCCCCAAACCCCATGTCCTCAGGGAGTCTCCTGGCTTTTCAACATGGCTTCCAAATTAAAAAAAAATTCTCTTTTTATTTTTAAGGTAAGTTTTGGAGTCTTGCAGTCTCGTGAAGGGTAACCTGTCCAGAACCTGGGGTTTCACCTTTAGCTCTCCCATAATGATATTGTGGTTGTTCCTTCCTTTGTTTTCAAAGAGGACTAAGGACATCCACTTCCCAAGAACATGGCTTCAGCCCTCTCAACAGATCATTGTCTTTTTTCTTCAACTCTTCATGACCTCATTTGGGGTTTTCTTGTCAGAAATACTAGAGTGGTTTGCCATTTCCATCTCCATATCATTTTACAGAGGAGGAAACTAAAGCAGAGTTATAAATCAATCGCCTAAGGTTCTGGGTGTAGTATTCTCTGTTCACAAAACATTTAGGAATGTTATCCTTAATGGGCAGTCCTGCATCATGGCCCTGTCAGTAAGCCATGACATTTTGTGGCGTGGCACACTTAGGACTTCTTAAATCATGTACACACTAACCCTGGGACACTATGAACAGGCTGGCACAAATTTCACATTCTTTTCCATACTTTTCTCATCCTTCTTACACAAAACACTGAAGTGGGCCTCCTCCCATTTCTACCTGTTGTACAGGTTTGAGCTCAGAGAAGTCATCAACAGAAGTGGCTGCCTCAGTGGTGATGGGACCAGAAGTAGGAGCCAAGGCTCCACCCCATTGGAGGGGCTACTGCGATCCCAGAAGCCGTTTTTTTTTCTTTATTTTTCTTGAATCTTCTTTTTACTCTGTTGCACTCCACTTATACCTTCAGGAACAAATTTTAAAATTCTTTTCCCTGGATAGTGGCCAAAACTTCAAAGTTTATGGAAGGTATAAACATTGAGTTGGGAGACCTGTTTTCTTGGGCTTCTTGCCATTGATTAGTTTTGACGTCAGCAGAGGTAAGTCACTTCTCTGCTCCATCTGGGACTCTTGACAGATCATTGTTATTCAGCCTGATTCCTTGTGACCCCATTTGGGGTCTTCTTGACAGCCATACAAGAATAGTTCTCCATTTCATTCTCTGGCTCATTTTACAGATGAGAAAACTTAGGCAAACAGGGTTAAGTGACTTGCCTAGGATCACACAGCCAGTAAGTGGTTGAGGCCAGATTTGATCTCCGGAAGATGAGTCTTCCTGACTTCAGGTCCCGTGGTTTACTCCTGGTTGCCACCTAGTACATTCTAAAGCATTAAAAGAACATTAGTTTTTAGATCATTCCCAAAAGTTCCTTCCAGCTAGAAAATTCTATGAATCTAAGAAATCCATATGTGCCATAAAAATGCTATATGGAACAAGTATGACTTGAAAATTTATAGAATTTTATAGAAGAAAGGGCTTGAGATTTGCCTGCTTTGTTTGGGGGTGTGCAGAAATAGAGGATGGAAAAATGCCAACAAAGTTGACCTCCATATCTGCTGCACACTAAAATCCAAAGAGGAGTTATTCGATGAAACCGATTTTTTTTTTTTTTTTGCCAGACTTCTTTCGTCAAAGCTATATGAATCATGGAAACTTGCCTTACTATCAATTTTTTAAAATACAGCCCGTCCCAAAAGTTCTTAGAGTTTCAAGCGAGAAAACACATAAGAATTCTTCCAGATGAATTATTCTATATAGGCTACTGACTTTTCTGTTGGTGAGGCTCTTGGAGAAAGGGGTGGGGGAAGCGTCAGAAGGCGGAGCTGCAGCCTCCTCAGGTAAGGGGCAGCTTCCCACACCCTGACGGATTTCAGCCCAGTGGCACGCAGTGCAATGTACTCTTTCTGCGCGCAGTCTTGAGGTAAAGGGACCCCCCAAGCTTGGGAGAACCTCGCCACGCGCACCCGCGAGCCAGCCAGGGCGCCTCTCTGCTGGAAGAAACCATTAGGGATGCCCGAAGCAGGGAGTTTCGGACGACTGAGTAAACGCTCCTGGTCCCTGCTGAGCAGTGGAGTGCGCGCTGTTGTGGCCGGCCACCCCTGCTCTTCTGGTCAGGTACTCTGGGCCCCAGGAGCCTCTAGTCCTATTGGAGCTGGAGGAAGAGAGGGAGGGGGAAAGAGGACCGAGTTTCCCTAAGCATCCAGATAGCGGGAGAGAGTCAGGAGCCTGGGAGAAGGCAAACTGGGAAAGGCTAAGTGGCCCTGGAGCCTGTGTTTCCAAACGGCTTTGTCCATAGGACACGGATGTCCTTGTCCTCGGGTCCAGGTAAGTCTTTGGCAGATGGAGGAGGGTGCAATTCGGGAGCGTCACTTTCTAGCCTGTGCGCTCCCCTGATGTAGAGATTCTCAAGCCCCACTGCACCTGTTGCAAGAGGGCGGGGGGGGGGGGTAAGTGTCGGCGCTGGGGGAGTGATGCTGGCGACAACAGAAGCGTCTCTGTCTGGGCTGTCCTGCTGCTGAGCTGTGCGCCCTTCAGGTCGTGGCCCCCAGCTAGCGGGCGGGAGGACGAAGGGAAGCTGACTTGAAGATGAATCGAAGCCTCCCTCGACTACCTGCTACCCTTTGCTTTTTCAAATTTGCAAGCTTTAACATCTCTGAAAAACTGGTTGATATAAAAGGTGACAACGAGATAACCGGCGAACTTTCTTCCTTCCTTCCTTCCTTCCTTCCTTCCTTCCTTCCTTCCTTCCTTCCTTCCTTTCTTTCTTTCTTTCTTTCTTTCTTTCTTTCTTTCTTTCTTTCTTTCTTT
>NW_025364601.1:0-1443 GCF_016433145.1 Gracilinanus agilis | reverse complement strand
ACACATACATGTATATATACATGTATGTATATATATATTCCTATATAATTTATTATTTTATTGAGAGTTACATTTATTTACACATTTATTAAGAGAGTTACTAAATAAACTACTTTATGAGATGTTAGGAGAAAAGCTATTATAGAGGAGACTGGGGCAAGTTTCATGGAAGATATAGCATTGATTTAGGCTTTAAAGCAGTGGTTCCCAAACTTTTTTGGCCTACCTCCCCCTTTCCAGAAAAAAATATTACTTAGTGACCCCTGGAAATTATGAAACTATTTATTGAACTCAGAATAGAATGTAATACAAAAAAAGTGTGGCCATCACCGCCCTCCTAGATTACTGCAGCACCCACCAGGGGGCAGTGGCGCCCACTTTGGGAATCACTGCTTTAAAGAATGGGGAGCGATTCAACAGGCAGAGTAGAGAAAAGGATAGTGAAGGGTAGAGAACATAATAAGCCCATGGGCAGGGCAGTCAAGGGCACAGCAGGAGGATCAGTCTGAAGAGATAGAAGATGGATGGGCTAAGGAGGATGCTCAGGCAATAGCAGGTGGCACTGAGCGCCTGGAAGAGGAAAGTCTAAGAAGGAAACATCCAAGGGATGAGATGGGAAATAAGAGGTAAAGGAGAGGAGCGCAGCAAAGAGAACCCAGGCTTCAACTGTGCATCTGTACATGCACATGTATGTGTGGACAATTATGACATTCCTGTGTTTCGCTCTGAAAGTCCTTCCCAAGCTGGCCCCTGACTTCTTTCCAGGACTGCTGGGCACTGCTTCCCCTCCCTGCTCCATGATCTCACCTTTCAGGCTTTGTTGGTAGGATTTCTTCCTCACCTCTGCCTCATGGAATGCCTTCTCCACTGTTCAAGTACCTCCTTGGGCATGATCCACCTCCCCCAACTGGTTTCCTCTGACCCAAACTGGTTTTAGGTAATTGTTTTCTATAAATTTGTATTTATTCACTTTATATTTATGCTACTCATAAAAGTATACATTTATGTGTGTGTCTGTATAACATTAACATATCTGTGTTACTATATAGCCTAATATGAATGTGTACGTAGCATTTTCATAGAATGAATATATACACATGTACAAATATATAAGGTATGTGTGTGCAGAGGGTGATATATAGGTATATATATAATATGTATATAATAGTTAACATTGATCTAATACTTATTGTGTGCCAGGCACTGTGCTAAACACTACGTATACACACACACACACACACACACACACACACACACACACTCATATATATATATATATAAAATTAACATAAGGTACTATTCTTGTTCTCAGAGTGGTCTGGGGATAAAATACAAAGATTAGTTTATCTGACCATCTTTAATTTGTGTGTGTATATAATATATAGTATATAGTATATAATGTATATAATATATAATGTATATAGTGTATATAATATATAATAT
>NW_025364600.1:0-8444 GCF_016433145.1 Gracilinanus agilis | reverse complement strand
AGAGAGAGAGAGAGAGAGAGAGAGAGAGAGAGAGAGAGAGAGAAAGAGAGAGAGAGAAGCAGACACTTTGGGATTGCAATACAGTATGTAAGCTCCAGTGGCTCTCAATTTCAACAATCTCTTACCTCTAAGCTCCTACTAATTCTGTCCTACAAGGTCTCAAGTATGTAATGTCTGGAATGTTTTCAACAATTACCAAAATTACTAAAACTCTTTTTTTCCCTAAGGGATTCAGTGCCCAACCTTGAATAAGACTGATAAAATATGTTGTTGTTGTTGTTTTTTACCATAGGCTCATTCCCCTCTTATGAATCAATGCAATTTACTGAGATGAACATTTTCCAATATAGTAGACTGCAGTGGAGTTCACAATCAGCTCTCCTCCTCTATTGTCACCTCAACCGGTCAGAGGAAAGGAGTTTAGAGCAGTGTTAATGAAGAAAAAAGAGATTTAAATTCTGGGAAGAAACTTCTCCAATTCTGTGCTCTGTCTGAAGTAGGATAGGCAGAAATGGGGTAGGGGATCTTCTTGGAGACCATGCTGAGATTTTCCTAATGGAGAGCTGCTCAGATGGTATCAATACTCTTTTTTTTTTAAAAAAAAAGCAAAGAGATTCTTTACATTTTGTATAAGTGTATTATGGCTTCTCAATCAATTCCTTGGGATAAAAGAACTCTCCATGATAAGACTCCATTTGATACCCATTATCACAACTGCTGGTTTAAACTGGGCTTATCTTTAGTCCACTCTTGCCACATGTCTGTCTTCTTTCCTATTTTTTCCTCTGGATTACATCCCCATGCCAAATCTCACTCTACTCTCTCTGCATCTCTGCTACTCTCTAATTAGGGAAGAAACCTCTTCTTTAAGGTTACTGATCTGCAATCAAATTGATCTGTGATCTGAAAGAGATTAATCTAAACTTTCTATTCTAAGGTCCTCCCTAGATGCAACTGGGTTGCACAGTGAACAGAACAGGAATACCTGAATTCAAACACAAGCTTTATCTATATATTAACTGTGTTATCCTGGAGAAGTCACTTAACCTCTTTGCCTCAGTTTCCTCATTTGTAAAATGGGGATGATAGCAAACTGCCTTGTTGTTTTGTCATGAGAATCAAAAGAGATAATATTTGGAAAATATTTAGTACACTGTCTATTTTCTTCTCTTCTCCCTTCCTGAACATTTTTGGGTCTTGACAGTCTGGGAAGACCTGGAGAGAGCAGAAATCCAAATATGTAATTTCATCAGTGTAGAGTATTCTCTGCATAGAAATTACCCAAACAGATTTAAATAAGTGATTCTTCTGCAACTTATAGAGTTAAATAGCTTTCTCAGTCCAGCCATGGAGAAGTTATGTGATTTACCCATGGTGAGAAAGATAATTAGTATCAGAGGCAGGATTATTACTTAGATTTTCCTCATTTCAAGGCCAATCCTCTATCTGTTCTACCATACTGGCAAAGGAAATACTTACTCATGTTAAATCTATGGTCAGTATTCTCTCTGCATGAACAGAATTTTCTTCACTTAATCTTCACAACCTAAATTATAGGTTGATTAGTCTGTTGACCATCCCTTCCCAATTCTCTGATAAATTTCTTTTGAACAAATGCCCGAACTACTCCTCCTCAGTAATAAAATATCCTTTGAGGTGTAAAGAGGTTCAGGTACAATTATCCCATACCTGATCACCATTGTATCTGGTTCCATTTCATTGAGAAAACAATTAAGAACAAGTTAAGGTTTCTCACAACATTCATTGATCTAGCATTAGCCTTTGATTTGAGAGACAGGAAAAATCTATAGACTAAACTTTTCAACTTCAAAAGAGATTCAGGTTTCCTCAGACTCTGTTTATAGCAGTAATACTGCTGTTAAGATCACAGTAGATGGGGATGGCTTCATGACAGATTAATGTCTTTCTTAAATGGCGTCAAACTGCCTTTCAGCCTTCCTTAAAATTGTCAAAGTAGAGTGGAGAGTGGACTCATGAAGACCTTTAACCTGTATATGATTTCTACTCAGACACTTTGCACTCTAGTTATTTGACTTGGTACACATTATTTCACTATTCTTGGTCTCTGCTTTCTCATCATAAATGGGTATTATTATACTCATAATACTTTACTTATATTGTTTTTGAAAGACTCAAATAATATATTGTATGGAAAGTATTTTTCAAACCTTGAGCTAATATATTTATGTCAGTTACTCTTCAAATGTATTTTTAAATAGAAAGCAAAACTAGAAGGGATTCTAAAGATAGTGTAGTACATTATTTTTAATTTATACAGAAGTAAACTGAACCTAAGTAATATCAGTATATTCAGGTAGCATCCCACAGAGAACAAAGGAAGAATCATACATAGCGAAGATGTATACAGTTGTACTTGAAATAAGTCCTTCTTTGAGGCCAATGTTGATTTTCTTTTAATGGTGAACTACTCAATTGAAAATACCTCGGCCACAATTTTTTCAAGATAAAGAGATTCTTTGTATGCTATTCATGTATATTATGCCTTCTCAACCAACCTTGTTCAAGTACTAAAGATTCAACTCTTTTTGTAAAGGATGCTATTTGCTTCACTAGCACACAGCCATGATGAAGGGACTTATTCTTTTCTCTGGGCCAACCAATATGATTCTTAAAACTTTCATGATGGAATGGCAACTTTGCTTCCCTCAGGTCTGGTAGCTAGAGCATTCAGGTGTCACTTTAACCTACAACATAACTCTCTGACCTACAGGCACTTGTTAGAAAATTCAATCATGGGTTGATTCTGATCCTGCACCTGCCAATGGCACAGGTTAAATCATTATTAGAGACTAGAGACCCTCAAAGACACATTCACTATTCTTTCTTCAGTATTTTCCAAGTCCAGTCCTTGGATTAGGTCACCACAAAGCAAAGTATCTGGACCATATTATCACAGTCCCCTGAAGAAATATCCTGAGTCAAGATTTATTGCTCTGCCCTCAGCCACTGGACAGGTCAATATAAGAAGCATCCATCTAAACAGCTTTACAGTCTTTTGAAAAATCAAGTTTATTTACTGTTACTGACTCTACCTTAAAAAAAAAGGGTACCACATTACAAATTCCTCTTTTTAGTTTTATTCCAGAAAGAAACCAAAAGAGAAAGATCGCGAATTATTTAATATGATTTCTCCCATCAGACAGTGCATATTTTCTCCTTAACTACCATCTTTTTTGTAATTATGCCAGAAAACTTTAAGTCATATTTGCTGCTCAAAAATAATAATTAGTTCATCTCAAATGCCTGGTACCAACTACTTCCCAAAATCCCCTCAGATGACCTCTTCTCTGTTTTAATCCATAATTATTCTTTTGAAAATTCTAAATTTACAAGCCTAAATTTAAAAATTGTTGGAAGGAGATAATAAGTGAATAAATAGCAGGAATTTAACCTTCCTGTAAAGAAAAAGGATATTGAGGCACTGAGGCTAAGCCAGAGTCCATGGGTATTTCTAAACATCTTGAGTCTATGTTCTTTATTCTAATATATTTCTGTGCATCACTCAACTGCTTTATACCTTCCTGGGAAAAAAGATCCTTTTATTGAATATTTCCTGTAGCTTCCCCATAAGGTACTGCTTTTACATTTACAGAAAAGAAAAGGAAGATTGAGACAGATGCCCAAGGCTACTCAGAGTTCCAGGCAGCAGAATTGTAAGTAGTTGTGACTTACAATCCATTATGTTTTCCACTAAACTGAAGTCTTTTTAAGTATACAGGGTTTTCTTGGTTGTTGTTTGTATTGTTCTAAATACTCCAGATGCTTTAATCCCTCATTACTTCTAAAGACCTGAATTTCCTAGGACTCAAAACTCTATTCACTGATGCAGTCCTCAGGGCATCAGTAGAGGTCCTCACAATCAGCAGTAACCAACAAAATTGACCAGTGGAGAAATTTAAGATAATGAGCCCATGAGAACTCATCCCCAGGCTCAACTCAAAACCTGTTAGGACCTAAGAGAGCTTATGCTTTCCTGGCATAGTCTTCAAGAAGACAGGTTAAGTCTGTAACCACAATGTGGATTCTGAGTAGACCTTTAGAAAGAACTCAAAATGAAGAAAGTATTTCAAGACTTTGGCAATATTCCTATTTAAGGCTTCAAGTTCAAAAGTTTGAATATAACCAAAAATAAAATTCACCAATATCTTTTTTCTAATGAGACACAGAGTTTATTCTTGCTTTTTAAAAAAATTCTTAAACCTTTGGCAGAATGGGAACAAATGCAAATAGCATTTTGCAGTTATTTTTAAATTTTCCTTTTTATTAAAACTATAGAAAAATTTAAAAAATGTTTTCTCATAATTTGTTTTCTTTCCCCTCTATTATGAACAACAGTCTGCCCTTTGGGTTAATATAAAGATAACCTATTTAAATATTCTAATTGACATAAAACAATAATCTTTGGTAATAAGCCTTAGACACTAAATGCATTAAAATGTAATATCCAAATTAAAATATTTTAAATATTGGGCAAACTTCTCTATTACGTAAAGAATTAGTCATTTTTTGAATTAATATAATATTGGATCATATTCTCAATTGTCTGCATACTTACAGAAATTCTCCAAATATGCAGATATTTTTGACCTGAATTTCTGTAGAACATTATCATGGAATCATAGATGTTGGGCTAGTATCTCTAGCTGAAGTCTTTGGTCACAGGGTAAAGCATGAATGGTTAAGCTATAAGCCAATCCACATTTGAGTCATCCTAGTAGTCCCTGTCTTGAAGCCACAATACATCAGTTCCCTATATGATCAGCTAAGGACTGACTTGTTATAATAATATTTGATACTCAGACACTCTTAGTAGTCCCTTCCCCAATCCCACCATAAGTAGGTCACAGTCTGAATTATCAATGGCAATAAGTTCTTGATGAATACTGAGATTGATTCTGATGACTCCTAACTTCCAACTTCCTTTTATGATAAGCACAGAGGATACAAATAACAGCAGAAACAAAGCTACTTCCTACTCTCAATCACCAAATAAATGCTGTTTCTTAGCCTTGTTGCTTAAAGTGATTTTATAATTTTTACATCTTTCTGTTAATTGTGAAATTGCAAAGATGGGATCTATACTGAATGCCATTTACTTGAAAAAGTCTTCTTATTCCCTACTAATATATCATGGAGGTTCCCTTTGTATATGAAGATTCTCAAAAAGATTGCTATAGATGGGAAAGAGAACTTTTTTTTATTATGAAACAAAATGATTTCCATAAGAAATAATGTCAAAATTAAAAAAAATACTATGATATTTGTGCATGAAAAAACTTGTGACTAAGATATGTTTGACTGTCAAGAGTCATATGTGTGTATATGAATATGTGTATATATACATAAAAATACATACATATATGAAAAGTATACTGAAATTAAGAACAAGTCTTCATATATATGTTATACATTATGATTAACAAAAAGATCATTTGCATGCTAACATCAATTATGTTTTTTATTCTTAACAGGTTATGCATTGAATATTTTTTCTTGTAGTTTATTGGACAAATAAACCCACAAAACATTTCCCCCAAAAGGAGGGAGAGTCTTTGAAATGACAAAGAATGTAGAAACCTAGAGCTTTTAATCTTTGGAGACTTAAATACACACACATATATGTTTAATATGGAAAAGAGAATGACTCAATAGTTGAGCTTCTCTGTCAAGTGTTTCCGGGCTAAATAAGAAGGGATGAGAGTAGAATAAATGTAAACATTATTTTTTAAAGCAAAGGAATTCTTGTTCTTAGTAAATAATGAATTCTCCTCGTGGACTACTTATATTGGGGCAGTTGGACAGAGAACAATTAAAACAGGGCCTTCATTTTATATTCAACCTCTTAAAATTGGTTTCAGGGGATTTTTTCCCCCAAGTCTTGAAGTGCATTTTCTATCCTTCATTATTATTCAGGCTAGTAGTCTTTTGGGGATAATCAGTACATTAGTTAGACTTTGCAAGATGACTCTGGCATCACCTTTCCTGTTTTATTTTGCAAGGGTCACCATTCAAAGGTGTGTGTTTTGAATCAAAAAGAGATTGGAGAAGTGGTAAAAATATAAGTCTCAATATGTAGTGACAAGATATAACTTCCATCCATCTCCCAAGGTAAAAACCTTTAAATCAGCTAGTTATACCTAAGGGAAGCATAAAAGTACCCAGAAGGTGGTCAAGATGGGACTAGATCTGGGAGGTAAGACTGGTTGTGTTGAAAATAGATTTTGTTTTCCATAGAAATAACAATATGACTTTACTGAAGGAAAATGAATTCTGCATATCTACTAATTAGGTTTCTGAAGAGATTTTTACATAAAAATTCTGAATGTTGCCTGTTTTACTTAGGCAGTAGGACATCCATAACAAAATTAAGTTATCTTCTATTATCTTTTGTGAGACATTTTTAGTTAATTAAAATTGTTTAACAGATGAAGAGAGTATAATGAAAATAAGTAAAGCACTTTTTTTTTGTTTTGTTTTGTACACCAGATCTCGGTTTCTTGGTCTTTAAAATACAATACAGTAGAGACCTGAAATAGTAATCCAAATAATTCAAGCAAAATTACTTCTCCTGCCCACAGCCCAATAAAGTTGATTTTTACAAAATTATTCTGAAAATCGAAGTAAAAAGATTATACTATCTATGCAATATTTGTACAGGTTGCCCCTTACTTTCTGCTATCCTGTAAGCAACAGTGAAAGTGGCAAAAAACTCATTACCTTCACTAAATAAAGGACATTGAGGAATGATATGTTTTAGAGTAACTTCTCAAAGAACTTCTATTGTGTTTTAACTAACATTTTTGAATTACACATGAGCTCTTAGGCAAGCAGTCACCAAGTTTCAGAGTGCGGAGATGAATTTTGTTAATGCTTTTGTTTTAAAAGTTGAAAAATAGGTAATACTGATCAAAGTCAAAATGAAATGTTTATGAAAACTCACTACTCAGACTCACCAAGGCTGCCTTATTTATTTATTTTTAAATTTCTGATCACATATGAACTGGGAAATAGTTATAGATAACCTTGGTGTTTCATTTTCTCCACTACAGACCAGTTTCTTCATTTATTTTATCTAGGTCATTTTTCATCTTTCTTAATGGGCATTCTGGGAATTGTAGTTTGTTGAGACAAGAATTTCCTCCCATCCCAGAGAGAGCAAGTGAACAAATTACAATCTTTGAGCTAGAAGGTATATTTGGAGTTTTGAAAAAAATGATACAGATTTTGACAGCTGAATCAAATCAGGGAGAGATCTCAGTCGACCATCTAGGGATGGAAGATGAAAGCAAAAGATAGTCACCTTTGCATAGGCTGAGGAGATTTCCCTCCCACCCACCCAAAAAAGGAAAGAAATAAAAAAGGATGTTCTTTCTCAAACTTCTCCTCTCTCTCCAGTAACAGAGAAAATATCAATTCTATTTGTTTATTTTACCTAAATATTTTTGGTGTTACAATCTTTATTCAAATATATAGTGTCAGGCATTAGCTAGAGATTTAGGCAACTTTAAATTAGGACAGAGAATCTTAACCTCTAGCTGGATATGAGGAATTTTCCTAAATAGTAGCATGGAGCAATTGTGATTGTGCTAACATAATAACTTTGGATTGGTATTAACTATATAAAACAACAGAGGAGCAACATCATAAAAATGATGGGGTGGAGAGGTAGCAGGCATCATATTGCCCCTAGGCAAAAAGGGAGAGCTAACTGCTGTAATACACTGTGGCTGATAATATCTTCACTTCTTTTGGTGAGAAGGTTAAGGCTGCTGGGAGGAGAAAGGTGAGACCTGGAAAACAAAGCCAGTGCCAGAGTCAGTTCCACTCTTTCAGAATGGGGGGACAAACAGAAAGTATTGAATATGTTCCCATGTGCCACTCACTGATATTTAGTAAATATTCTGCTAAAATAGAAATATATCATAAAGTGTTAATTCTAGGTTATTAATGAGCATTAATCAAAGTAGAACTTGTTTGAATATTACCATATTGCTATGTTATGGCAATAAAGTGGGCTGTGGAATCAAAGGAATTCAATGCTTACTGTGTATGTAACCTCAGGTCAGTCACTTGACCATAACTATATTTTCCTCCTCTGTAAAATGTGGGACTTGTACCAGATGGCCTCTGAGATCCTTGATAATTCTAGATCTCTGATCCAGTGATGATGTTTGGAATGTTTCCAGCATGTACCACTTGAATTTTATGCATCCAGCTAAAGGGGAAAGCTGGAGAAGGAAATGGAAAACCATCCAAATGTCTTTGCCAAAAAAGAAGAAGAAGAAGAAGAAGAAGAAGAAGAAGAAGAAGAAGAAGAAGAAGAAGAAGAAGAAGAAGAAGAAGAAGAAGAAGAAGAAGAAGAAGAAGAAGAAGAAGAAGAAGAAGAAGAAGAAGAAGAAGAA
>NW_025364599.1:0-2443 GCF_016433145.1 Gracilinanus agilis | reverse complement strand
TATATATATATATACATACATACACACATACCTTACAAAGCCATTAGTAAGACTGGAAAGTTAGACACACCTTAGCAAGGTCATCTGAACTTTCCACTCCCCCTCTTGACAATTCTTTGGTTCCCATATCTATTTTCTCTTCTGTTTTTTGGGGAATTAAAGGACCGGTAGCCTCAAGATGCTGAAAGTTATTTCCCTCTCACCTTTTCAGGGTCCTGCCTCATCATAGCTCAGAACAGAGATCCTCTCTATCCCTATATCTTCTGGATATCTCCTATGAAGAAAGAAGCCTTGCTCAATAAGGTTCTCCCCCTTTTCAAGAGTACTCTGAAATAGAGGATTGATACTGTCATCCCTGGACCAAAAAGCCTTTTCTTAGTTCTGCCATTGCAGGATGAGTGAGGGTTTGTTATATCCCTAAACAGTCTGCCATTATTTCCCCCTAAATCCTGAGAGCCACAAGGAGAATTTATTGGTTGTTGGGAGTTCTCTGGACCATCAAAACAAAATTGCCAATTGGGATATGTGGTCTTTCAGGGTCACCTGCTTTAGTCTACTAAGCGTTGAATGATTCTATGGCCTCTAGAGCAGGGGTTGGCAACGTATGGCTCTCGAGCCATATCTGGCTCTTTTGAGGGCCAGATATGGCTCTTTCTGCAGGAGCCATAAAGTCAATTTTTTTCAGGCTCTGTTACAGGAGCCCGCACTGTGAGCACTGTATGGCTCTCACGAAATTACATTTTAAAAAATGTGCCGTTTATGGCTCTCACGGCCAAAAAGGTTGCCAACCCCTGCTCTAGAGGCTTACAGTGACTCTGAACATCTACCAGTCTCAAAAATTCATGAATATCTTTAAGTCCCAGGCTCCTTGGAATGAATTCTACCCTCAAAATGCTGTAGAATTTGTTTAAATATCTTCCTTCCCCAAAATCTTCTGGGGTCACTTTAGGCCTCTTAGAATAGGCCCAGCATAGGATGAATCCTATTCTGGACTAGAGAAACAGAGAGATTTGTTCTACCCTGGATGTAGGACCAGATCTCAGTTTTCTGACCTGACCCACCAACCAGTTTATGGCAAATGGTACATCAACCTCTTGGGCACCCATTTTACCTAGTAATCTTCCCCTTTCCTCAGGACTCCCCTCTCTTAGCTTTTAAGCCCCAACTACACAATACTGTAATCCTTAGGTCTGCAGCATTTTAAGCTAATTAAACAGTTTAGGCCTTGAAAAATAAGGCATTTCAAGAAATGGGAAAGTTTCCACCAAAGCCTCTGATATATATGAGCATTAGATCCACTGTTTGAACTAGTGTAGCCCAGCTATCCCAAATATGCCTTGGTGGTCATGAGTTCTCCTGAAGTTTGCTTCCAAATTTGTGTGGTCCTTTCACACTGTTTTGGCACTAGCTCTTAGCCCCTCTTCTGTCTTCAAACATCATAGTCTATTTTTCAAATTAAAGTTTTATTTTCCAATGGAAGTCTTGTGGTTTTGAACTATACATATAAAGCAATGAACTTGTGCTCTCATTAGGATATTATCATAAATATATGTCTATTTAGCATGCTTGTCTCAAGTATTATATTTAGTATTAATATTCTGCTGACGATCCCAGGCAAGCCTCCCTGACTAAGTGAAGCCATTTGTGTGTTCTAGTTGTGCTCTGATCTAGAGTAGTGGTGTCAAGCTCCAGTAGAAACAGAGGCCCTGGAACTGTGCATTAGGAGCCTTGCAGGCTGCCCAGTGACTTAGAAAACCATTAATATTATTATATGAATATTATCTAAGTTCTATTGTAGTTGTATTTATTTTGTTATATATCTCCCAGTTACATTTTAATCTGGTTCTGGCCACACTCAAGAGGTTGGGTTGGGTCTGCTATGGGGCTAGACTAGCAAATCAAGGATGAGGGAAAAGAGGGTAGAAAGAGAGTTATTGCGGGCAGCTGGGTGGCTCAGTGGATTGAGAGCCAGGTCTAAAGATGGGAGGTCCTGGGTTCAAGGGTAGCCTCAGACACATCCTAGCTGTGGGACCCTGGTCTTGTCACTTAACCATCATTGCCTAGTCCTTACCACTCTTCTGCCTTTAACCAATACTTAGTATTGATTCCAAGACAGAAGGAAAGGAGTTTTTAAAAACTTTCTTTTTGAAAAAAAAACTTAAAACTTTAAAAAAAGAAAGAGCAAGAAGGAGAAAGAAAGAAGGAAAGAAAGAAAAAAGAAACAAACAAATAGCACAGTGGGTAAGAATTGAATAACTAGTGTAGTACTTTCTTTCCTTTGAAACCACCATTTATTTCATTATGATTATTCATTCCAAATGTCCACATTACCTCTCTGTCCACCACCCCTTAAATATATGTAAATACACACACACAATATCTCTCTCTCGTCTGTCTCTCTCTGTCTCTCTCTGTCTCTCTCTGTCTCTCTCTGTCTCTCTCT
>NW_025364598.1:0-4936 GCF_016433145.1 Gracilinanus agilis | reverse complement strand
GGAAGAAAGGGAGGGAGAGAGGAGAGAGGGAGGGAGGAAGGAAGGAAGGTAAGGAAGGAAGGAAGGAAGGGAGGAAGGGAGGAAGGGAGAAAGGAAGGGAGGAAGGGAGGAAGGAAGGAAGAGATGAGAGACATACAGTTTCATATTCATTTTAGGCATTCTCTGCCTTCTTGTCAGAAGAGAGATTCCCCCACCCTCTGGCCGCCCAAGTATCAAGATTTAGGGCACTATTTCCCAATCTGAGCATGGTAGCACACTTTGACATGACACAGAATTATTTGACATGGAAGCCACTTTGCAAACTTTCCTGTCTGGGGAATTATTAGGTAGAAATCATTTTGGAGAGATCAGAAATGCTGCTATGTCTCAATATGGTTTTTTTTGTTGTCTTTTTGTTTTTAATACTTGGCTGGAGGCAGTTAGGAAAGTTGAATGGAAGCGTTTAAGTGGGAAGATAACTAATTTTTCCCTGGCAAGTTTAAATTTCAAACTGAGAAAAGTTGAAAAATTCAATCTTAAAAGTTCTGTATTGGATTCCTTTCCTCCTGCGCTGGGAAATGGAAAACTTCTCTGCCTCTTCTCAGAGCAGCCAGAATAAGACACAGGTTTGGAAGAATCAAGGAAATGTAATATAATTCAAAGTTCTAGTTCGAGGGGCAGCATGATGTACTGCAGTGTTCTCAAAGTATGGTCCCCCTTGCAGGAAGATCTCCATGATCGAAACATTGAAATCATAGCAAGACATTTGAATTTCTAAGAAAGTAAATATTGATAGATATAACCCACATAAATAAAAGTTCTTGGAAGGGGGGTGAGGAGGAGGTGGTTCACAGTAACTTAAGAGTTTGAAGGGGTCATGAGACTAAAAAGTTTAAGAATTGCAGAAATAGAGTGCTGGGGGTGGGGTCAGTAAGAACTGAGTTCAAATCCCATCTCAGATACTACAAGATGAATACCCAGGAGCAATTCACTTAACTCTCAGAGGCTTAGTTTTCCCATCTGTGAGATAAGTATAAGAATACAACCTATCTCACTGGACTATTGTGAGAATCAGGATAGACTAATGCCTGTAAAAATGATGTTGTAAGACCTTAAAGTCCTATTAATCAACCAACAAGTATCAAGTGCAATGGAGCAATTCTTACTTGCAGTGAGTTTATTTTTATTTATTCATTTATTTACATAAAAATCCTCACCTTCCATCTTAGAATCAGTACTGTGTATTGGTTCTAAGGCAGAAAAGTGGTAAGGGCCAGGCAATGGAGTTAAGTGACTTGCCCAGGGTCATACAGTTAGGGAGTGGCTGAGGCCAAATTTGAACCCAGGACCTCTCATCTCTGAGCCTGGCTCTCAAACCACTGAGCCACCCAGCTGCCTCCAGTAAGTGTATTTTCTAATAGGGGACACAAGCACATAGAAAAAATATATACAGCAGCCTTTTTTCCTTAAAAAAAATTTTTAAGGGGGCAGCTGGGTAGCTCAGTGGAGTGAGAGTCAGGCCTAGAGACGGGAGGTCCTAGGTTCAAACCCGGCCTCAGCCACTTCCCAGCTGTGTGACCCTGGGCAAGTCACTTGACCCCCATTGCCCACCCTTACCAATCTTCCACCTATGAGACAATATACCGAAGTACAAGGGTTTAAAAAAAAAAAAAAAGAAAAAAAATTTTTTTAATTAGGTAGGATGGTTCTCAGAGAGGAGAGTGGATGAATAAAGAGGAAAATTTAGGCAATATAAAAAAAGATTAATAGAATTTAAGAAAATTTTAAGTATACAATATAAATATAACAGGAATATTTAAATATAAGGGAGTTTGGGAGAGAGGGGCTGTGTGTCAAAGTTATATAAATGTTCATAACGATAATAATGATTATTTATGATCAGGTTATTGCCATCAGAAGTTACAGAAGAGTTATCCTTAAGGAACCCCAACTCAGTGATCGATACAGATTATGCAAGGAAATGATAGGAATTGTGTGATGTATCACTGAAGGATGTCAACATCCAGCATCTATCAGATGTCTGTCAAAGTATGCCCTGCAGATAAAAATGGCACCTCAGTGGCTCACTTTCTTTAACAGACTGACAGGTAATAAATACCCACCCTATGAATACAATTATCTGTTCTAGAACCAAATTAGACAAAACACCGATCCACAAAAACTCCAAAGTAATGTTTAAAGGGTGGGTAGGTGGAACAGTGGATGTAGAGCTCGACCTAAAGTCAAGAAGAGAAAGAAATGGCAAACCATCTAATATCTTTGCCAAGGAAAATGCAAATGCAGTGGTGAAGAGTAAGCCATGGCTGAAAAGTGAACAAAATGTTTTAAATAGATATTGCTATACCAAATACTCATAGTGTCCAAAATCTGATAAATGGAAATCCTTCAAAATATCGAGATCTCACAGAATAAATCAGTGTAAGGGAATGGGTTGAGATTCATAGACAATCTGTTTCCAAGCCCCATTGATTTTATCTCTGTAACATTATTTTGCATACTCCTCTTTCTTCCTGGCAGTTAAATGGCATAGTAGACAGGATGCCAGAGTCAGAAAGACCCGAGTTCAAATCCAGCCTCATATACTTCCTGGGTCCATGATACTGGGTAAGTCACTTGACTTTTGTCTGCCTAAGAATGCTCAACTGTAAAATGGAAATAATAGCATTTATGTCTTTGGATTGTTATAAAGATTAAACGAGATAATATTTGCAAAGTAGCACAGTACCTGGCAGATACTAGGGACTTAATAAATGCTTATTCCCTTCCCTTCTCTCTTCTTACATTGCCACCATGCTTTGCTGCCAAAGTTCTTCCTAATGTAGAGAGTTCAGAGGGTGTCTCATTCCCTCCTCGTCATTTCCTGCTCCCCCCCACCCCTTCATTTAATAAACACCAAGGGAATGCTACTTGATATTCCCTATTTGCTATTCTTGTTGATGTTGTTCAGTTGTTTCCGTTGTGCCTGACTCTTGGTGACACCATTTGGGGTTTTCTTGGCAAAGACAATGGAGTGATTTGCTATTTCCTCCTCTAGCTCCTTTTACAGATGAGGAAACGGAGGCAAACAAGGTTTAGTGACTTACCCTGGATCATACCAGTAGTCAATATCTGAGGCTGGATTTGAACTCCGGTCTTCCTGACTCCAGGCTTGGGGAAATGGGGGTGGTGTGAGGTGGGGTTTGGGGGTGGCAGGGTTCTAACTACTGCACCACCTAGCGCCCTATATTGCTATATAGCTAGAATGCAATTTAAAATCCTCTGTTTGGCTTTTAAAGCCCTCTGTAACCTCCCTCCCTCTTTCCTTTCCAGTCTTCTCATACCTTATTTCCCATCAGGTTTTTTAGATTCTGGTGATATGGGCTTCCTCGAAGTTCCTCCTCAAATAAGAAGCTCCACTCCCTGACACAGAGCATTTTGACAGGCTGTCCCCTGTGCTTGGAGTGTTCTCTTTCCTTACTTCTACCTCCAGGCTTCTCTGATTTCCTTCAAGTCTTGGTTCAAATCTTACCTTCTGTAGGCAGTTCCTCCTACTTATCCTCAATGCTTGTCCCTTCCCTCTGAGACTACCTCCCATTTACCCCTCCTATAATTTACCAAAACATAATTATTTGCATGTAATCTCTTCCCATTCAAATATAGGTTCTTCATTTCTTTGTGGTTGCTTTTTAAACCCTTATCTTCTGTCTTAGAATCCATACTAAGTATCAGTTCTAAGGCAGAAGAGGGGTGAGGGCTAGGTAATTGGGGTTAAGTGACTTGCCCAGGGTCACAGAGCTAGGAAGTGTCAGAGACCAGATGTGAATCCAGGACTCCCATCTCCAAGCTTCACTCTCTATCCACTGAGCAATCTAGTTGTGCTCCACCCCACACTCCCCATTTATATTATCAGTGCTTAGTACAGGGGTTGGTACATAGTAAGTGCTTTAAAAATATTTCTTATCATTTTACTTCTTCTGAAGGATTGGAAATAATCTTTGAGAAGCAGGAGAGACTCTAATAGGAGAAGGATTGAAAAGAGAAAGAAAAAAAAACAGGATGAGGCCAAAAGCCCAGGAAAAAGAGAGGGGGGCGAGCCTTTTTCCCACAGCCTGATAATGTTCTATTGCTGTTGTTGTTGCTTAGTCATTTCAGTGAAGTCTCACTCTTCATCTCCCCATTTGGGGTCTTCTTGGCAAAGACAGTAGACTGGTTTGCCATTTCCTTCTCCAGCTCATTTTTAGTTGAGGAAACTGAGGCAAAGAGGGTAAGTGATTTGCCCAGAGTCACCGAACTAGTAAGTATTTGAGTCAGATTTGAACTCAGGAAGATGAGTCTTTCTGACTCCAGGCCAGGTGCTCCATCCACTGTTCCACCTGGCTATCCCTTCCTTATGTATGTCCTCCCTCAAATAAAAGCAGTTAGCAACAAACACTCACGAAGTTTTCACTGAGTCTATGGAAGCAGACCCAGATATCATGAGTTTGGAACCCTGTTCCATTTGCGTACAACCAAGCTGTAGCAGCTCACTGTTTTGATTTTTGATGCTGGGTTAATTCTCCTCTTGTTTGAAATTTCAGAGAAATTCCAATTTCCCATATTCCTCGGGGACAAGAAGATCACAGATTTCCCAAACATCATTTTGACATGGAGTTTTGATTTCCCTCTAACTTTCTCACTACAAAATGACTAATCAGGGCTTCCCCTTCTGTCATTTGCCCTGCAATTGGTGCTAACAAGAAATGGACTTACTGATTGGCCAGCAGGAGGAAGGAGTTAGAAGTAATATCCAAACTGGCTTCTAAATAATTGAGAATGGTGCTCTCTGTCTCTCTCTGTCTCTCTGTCTCTCTATTTCTCTCTCTGTTTCTCTCTCTCTCTGTCTTTCTCTCTGTCTCTCTCTCTCTCTCTCTCTCTCTCTCTGTCTCTCTCTCTCTCTTTCTCTCTCTCTCTCTCTCTC
>NW_025364597.1:0-4204 GCF_016433145.1 Gracilinanus agilis | reverse complement strand
AGAGAGAGAGAGAGAGAGAGAGAGAGAGAGAGAGAACAAGGAGGATTTAGAGGGGAAAATAATGAGTCCAGTTTTAGATATGTTGAAGATATATATATATACACACGCATATACCAGACATCATCAAAGATGATTAACATTTCCCAAGTCAGATGAACAGATCTAACTAAATCTATCATCACAACAAGGAGATTAAAAGAGCTGGAAAACTACCTTAGTCAGCAGATCCTTAATCTCCCTGCCAAATGAAGAGCTATGATAGGCAAGGGCAGTGATTTAGAATATAAACTGACTTGTAAAACTGTTACAGAGGAGAATGATGGAAAAGTATAAACATCACTATTTTTTACTTTATATAGAAACAATGGTGAGAAAAGTTTGAAGAAAATTTTAGAGAGACCCAATTAAAACAAATCATTCAAGGTACGTTTAAAGATGAAACTTGAGGAGAATGAGGGCGGGGGGTGGGGGGGGAGGAACCATAGAAAATAATCAATAAACATTTCTTTAATGAAGTATCTTCTCCATCAGTGACAACAGAACCTAGTTATATTTGAACTAGAACATCACTGACTCTCATATGTTTCTTGAGGAAATAGAAAAGACCTTTAAAAAATATAGGGTTGAGGCAACTAGTTGGTTCAGTTAGAGAGTCAGGCCTGGAGATGGGAGATCCTGGGGTCAAATCTGGATGCAAACACTTCCTAGTAACATGACCCTAGGCAAGTGCCTTAACTCTCATCCCCTAGCCCTTACCACTCTTCTGCCTTGGAACCAATACACAGTATTGACTCTGAGATATATATATATATATGAAGAATAGCTGGACTAGCCCAAATATTCACCTAGAATATCTGTGGTGACACAATTTTAAGGATATTTAGGAATTTTTTCTCAATATAGCTGAAAGAAGTAAGAATGTCAAAGATTTGGGGAGTAAGTCCATAGACCTTACTGTTAACAAAAAGGAAAAGAAAATATAAATAACTAACAACCCATATGCTATCTCGTCTCTATAAAGTCTTTATAAGAATCATTTACACATGCATTGGGAGCATCCTTGGTAAAGGTACAAAAAGGGAACAGGCAGGCTCATGCAGCTATTCTATAGCAGACAACATATTTAGTCATACAATCAACTGAGAAGTGAAGAAAATTTAGAATCCTACTGTGCTGATTGTTTCTTGGCTCTAAAAATGCATTTGATTCAGCAGAGCAAAACAACATCTTAAAGGCAACTGTGTCTCTTCTGTGCATAAATCAGAAAAATATATTATTCCTTGAAAGGTATAATAGCAAAGATTGTTTTGTTTTTCTATCCTCTGGTTATTAATACGTATCAAAGGAATAAAACAGGGATACATATGGAAACCAAAGTTGCTATTGAAGGATTCCAATCCAAAGTCCTCCCTGGTAGGAGACAATGTTTGGAGTTGCAATCAGCACCATTGGAGAGAGCGCTCAGATCTCTGAGAATACAGGTTCATTGAAGTATTGATGCAACATAGCATATATTCAGACTGGAATTCAGAAAATTGATAACTTTATGTTACTTAGGGTCTCCTCAAGGTGGTCTCTCAATTCTTTTAGGCTCATAGTATTTGGGTGATCATCTAGCCAATTGCACAACTTTGAATTCCCATCACTGTATCGCTATATGCCAAACCAAGCTGAATATTACATGAATTCTAAGGAATATAACCAGGAATGTCTCTTCTTTCCTATCTCCTTCCTACCTACCCCCACCCACCCCAACACATATAAACAAAAGAGTGATCAAGTAAATATTCTTTCCTGGCAATTCCTGATCCTAAGGGTGGTGCCTCTTGTCTTGATCTTTCCTCTCCACAACTACATTTCTCTCTGCCTGTGGAGCTGCTATATTGCTAATGAGGTATTGCTGTCATCTGTTGGTAGATCACTTTTTCACTGTGCTGCTGACATCTGCTAGGCTTCTTCTACCCCACAGGAAGTGGTTATTGAAGTCCTTGTTTAGGGCTGAAAGAGGTAAGACTATCAAAGATGTAGGAGGGAAAGTCCATAGACCTTACTGTTAGCAAAAAGAAAAAGAAAGAAAATATATTACATGAATTCTAAGGCATATAACCAGGAATGTCTCTTCTCTCCTACCTCCTTCCTACCTAATGCCACCCAAACACCCCAACACATATAAACAAAAGGGTGATTGAATTAGCATTCTTTCCTGGCAATTCCTCACCCTAAGGGTAGTGCCTCTTGTCTTGATCTTTCCTCTCCACAACTACATTTCTCTCTGCCTGTGGAGCTGCTATATTACTAATGAGGTATTGCTGTCATCTGTTGGTAGATTTCTTTTTTTACTTTGCTGCTGACATCTGTCTTCTGCTAGTTTTCTTCTTCCCCACAGAGAGTGTTTATTGAAGCCCATGTTTGGAGCTTAACCATGGCCCAAGGTCTCACCCAGCCAGTGCAAAAGAGAGCCTCTTGACGGGGGCAGCTGGGTAGTTCAGTGGATTGAGAGTCAGGCCTAGAGATGGGAGGTCCTAGGTTCAAATCTGACCTCAGCCACTTCCTAGTTGTGTGACCCTGGGCAAGTCACTTGACCCCCATTGCCTACCCTTACCACTCTTCTGCCTTGGAGCCAATACACAGTATTGACTCCAAGACGGAAGGTAAGGGTTTAAAAAAAAAAAAAAAGAGCCTCTTGAATCAAAATCTTTACTTTTTCACTACCTCACTCCTCATCGATGAGAATTTCTCTAGGACTGCTTAATAGTTAGATTGGGGGTGAGTAAATTCTTTTCATTTCCCATCATAACCCTGATAGTTAATGCCAGGATCATGCAAACTGTCTATACAGGACATTTGTGTTCATTTTACAGGACTTATATAAAGGAAGTAACATGTTATAATGACAAGATAGGCAGATAAATATGAGATGATAGACAGAGAGATAAATAAATAGAACATTTGATGTTGTTGTTCAGTCACTGAGGCATGTCTGACCCTTTGTGATCCCATTTGGGGTTTTCTTGGCAAAGATACTGGAGTGGTTTTCCATTTCCTTCTCTAGCTTATTTTATAGATGAGGAAACTGAAGTAAACAGGTTTAAGTGATTTGGCCAAGGTCCCACAACTAGTGTCTAAGGCCAAGTATCAACTTAGATCTTCCTAACTCCAAGCCTGGTACTCTATCCTTTGTGCCATCTATTAAGTTCTTACTTACCTGAAGAGCAACTGACAGACCTCAAACACATTGATAAGGTAGGGGAAAGTCTACCTCTAGCATGTGAAGACTTCCTTTGGTGGAATGGGTAGGTGAGAAGAATTTGTTCTAATAGCCTCTAATAGAGGCTGAAATGGGCACTGTGGAACATTTAGAGCTTGGTCAGACATCAAAGATGCCAAGGTCATCCACTGTATTACAAGTCATCTTGACTTCTGTCTTGCCATTGAACTGTGATGAAGCTGGAAGAGAGAGTAAAGCTGATGACTTTGTACAGCTCTGCCTCACTTAAATCTAACTCATATAAAAGTCAAGACATCACCTTCTTGATTTCATTGGTCCTCAAACAACAATAAGCCCTTACTATTTGCCAGGTACTGGGATACAAATGAAAGCAAACAAGACAGTTCCTGCCCTCAAGAGGCTTATGTTATAGTTGGGGAATATGACAAAGAAAACAGAGATGGAAATAGAGTGGATAATGAGTAGAGATGTGCAGGAAGTAGGGTAGAATCCTGAAACCAAGCAAGATAAGACTGGCCTATCAAAGCCCAGGGCAGCTCCAGAGTCGGAGTCTAAATCTCAGATAAGAAGGAGATAGAGATGATGTCTTTGCTGGGGTACATTGAATTGGAAGTTCTGGCTCAGTCACTGTCTATGTGACCTTCCACAGGTCACAACTTCTCTGGACTTCATTTCCTTCATCTGTTCAATGAGGTGGTTGAACTCCACACTCTAAGTTCCAAAGTTTTGTGTGTCTATGGCAGTTTGTCAAGATGATTCTTATTGTATGAGAAGAGAGGAAAGAAAAAAGGAGATTGGAAAAGGAGAAAGAAAGAAAGAAAGAAAGAAAGAAAGAAAGAAAGAAAGAAAGAAAGAAAGAAAGGGAGGAAGAAAGAAAGGGAGGAAGAAAGGAAGGAAGGAAAGAAGGAAGGAAGGAAGGAAGGAAGGAAGGAAGGAAGGAAGGAAGGAAGGAAGGAAGGAAGGAAAGGAGGAAGG
>NW_025364596.1:0-3673 GCF_016433145.1 Gracilinanus agilis | reverse complement strand
ATTCTGGTATGATCTATTATTATTGAAGTTATGCTGACCCTTCAGTATCCATTCAATTTTTATCAAATGTGTTCTACTCTGTATAGTTTGGGAATCATTCATGATAGAGATCTTAATATTATCAAAGGAATCCTATTGCTTCATTTTCATCAGTTAACACTATACAACCTTCCCCAACCAGCATGTCTATCTATTCCTTTGCTTATATTTTTATAAACCTGAAATCATACACAAAGCATTAATGCAACATAAATATTAGTTGTTATTATCAGTAACCTTTCTGACACTATATTTACATGTGTTATTCTTGTAGCCATCCAAGGTTATTTCATTTAATCTTTCTTTTTTAATTTTGTAGCAATATTCAGTGATATTTAAGAGTTATAATGCAAATTTGTGCAGACCTAGGGTTTGAAAATAAACCATTTGATATTTTAAAATGCTTCACAGTATTTGTACTTTTATTCCCTCTTTGGTATAGCAGATAGAATGTTGGACTTGGGAGTTAAGAAGACCCAGGTTCGAATCCCACTATAGACACTTAAAGCACTATAAAGTTTATATTTATTTCTACAGTTATCCTGAAAATTTTGCAGCCTTTATATTAATCCTTGGACTCAGATGAAGAGAAATTAAGACACTTTATCTAATTAGTGGCAGGCATATATCTAGAAACCCGGCTCCTGATTCCCATATTCATATTCTTGGCACTGGATTGATTAGGTCTTAAGGAAATGATGCATTCAGTAAATATTCATTTGCATTTCACAATTAAGTATGGACTGTATACCATGCCTAAGAACTAATGATGGCCTTTCAGAGCAGATGAGTAAGTCCCAGTCCTTGGCATCTGGTAGCTTATAATCTAATGAAGGAGATAAAACAACTACCGAGATGATTCAAGGCAAAATATGATAACTGTCATAACTGTCATAAGACAAGCTCGATGGGGATTCAAAGGAAAGAGTAAACACCATTAGCTGGAGAAAGACATCCTTAGAAGGTACAATTTAAGATAAGACTTAAGGGATAGATAAGATGTGGCACTGTATAGCAGATAAAGTGAGGAACATGGGGTCAGAAAGAACTGGGTTCAAACTTGCTTCAGACACTCACTATGTGACCATAGACAAATCCCTTTGCTTCTCTGTTTTGTTTTTTCTTCCCTTGTAACATGGAGAGCTCTGGCTCGATGGCTTCTAACATCCCTTCTATGTCTAAATCTATGATCCTATGAGTAGAAATGATCGAAGGGCATTCCGGGTGGTAGGAAGAACATGAACAAAAATAAAGAGTTTGGAAAGGACCGAGTATTTTTAAGGAATATTTTTCTGAGTTTGGCAGAAACATAGGGCAAATGTAGAGGAATAGAAATGTCCAGAATAGTCATTTTTCATCTGGTAATACTGTTTACAAAACAAACTGGACTGATGTTTGACTGGAAAGGAACAAATAACTTCAGAAGTCAATGTATTAGACCAGGAGGGAAGAAATCAAAAGCCTGAACTAGAATGGTGGCCTTGGGGAATGATAAGGTTGAATTTGAAAGAGATTGAAATGGTGAGATGAATGAGAGACTCCCAAAGCAGCTAATTAGTACAATGGATAAAGCACCAGCTCTGGAGTCAGAAGGAGTTCAAATCTAGGCTCAGACAATTACTAGCTGTGGAACCCTGCTTGCCTCAGTTTCCTAATCTGTAAAATGAGCTGAAGAAGGAAATAGCAAACCACTCCAGTATCTCTGCCATTAAAAGTCAAAAGAGGATCTCAGAAGTTGGACAGTACTAAACAACAAAAACACTTGGGGTAAGGGGGCTATAGGAATGATTTCAGTCTTTGTATTCCCAACAAGATAGAGGAAGCTAGGTAGTTTCCTGGATAGAGTACTGCACCTAGAGTCAGGGAGTCCTGACTTCAAATCTAGTCTCAGACACTTGCTACCTGAGTGACCTTGGGCAAGTCACTTAACCTCTGTTTGCCTTAGTTTCTTCACATGTAAAATGGGGATAAAACTGTCTCCCTTTCAGGGTAGATGGAGAGAGGGGTCACATTGCCTCCTGGCCTGAATTGCTTCTGCCACAGCAGAGGGACGGGTGGCAGCTAAAAGGAGAAAAGGCATAAGCTGGCTTTTGTGGGTTCTCTCCAGCCTACTCTGCTCTGGATACTTGCAATACCAAATCAGAACAAAAAAAGAAAAATTCACTTTTAGTGATCTTTGGCCCTGGGCTGGCCTTGGTTCTCTAGTCCTGCCTCATTCCCTGACCATGCTCCCGAGCAGGAGTCCCCAGGGCCTGGAGGGGGTTCCTAAGGGGTCTTAAACTGCTAATACCGATTGGGGCAGGGAAGAGTGGACAGATATATTTCTAGGAGCAGGTGGGTGGGTTTAATTTTTCATCAGTCTCTCTGCATCAGTTTCTTCAAAATATTAAATAAAGCTACTTTATGAGAAAATAATATTATAAATGATAAAGTGTTTGGCACACAGTAGGTTCTTAATAAACAGCTGTTTCCTTTTTCCAATGTCTACCACAGTACCTGAAACAGTGCAGGCATTGGGCAAATATTTCTTGAATGGTTAATTGCAAGTTAGTCATAGATAGCTGTATTGTTGAGTATCTTGAATACCAAGATACTACCTTGAACTTAATTTGTTAGGCATGGAAAGGAACTTTTGAATATGGGAATGATCTAGTTGTTGTTGTTGTTGTTGTTGTTGTTGTTGTTGAACCTTTGTTTTCAGAGAGAACCAATGGCATCACAGAGTAATATCCTGGCTTGCCAGTAAAATGGATGTAAGTGAGAAAGAGTTGCACAAAGTCATCAGCTTCACTTTCTCTTGCAGAATCATCAGAACCCAGTGGCAGGACAAAAGTCAGGACAACTGGCAATGACCTGGGATGCCATGGATGACCTAAGCTTCTTCAGTGTCTGGCCAAGCTCTAAGCACTCCACAGCACTTGCTTCAGCTGACTTTCTGGCCTTTGGAACAATCTGCCCGTTCCACCAGAGGAAGTCTTCACATGCTTGGGGTAGCCATTTCCCTTACTCACGGACAGGTTTCAGACCTTTCAGTTATCCTCAACCTGCTTTGGTCTGGCTGCAGAGACAGTTTCACCAGGGATGGCCACCATTCATGCTTCATGCTTCTTGGATCCACAGGTGGGAGTTGAGGGCATGCTGGGAGGATTAGCATTCTGGTGTGAGGGCTTTCCAAGCCCTCCTCAAGGCTGCTCATCTACCTTTGGTGTCCAACTTTTATCCAAGAACCTAGCTAGAGATAATGCTCTAGAAAACTTTATGCTCCAGTTCTTTTCGTTAAGAACATGGACCCATTTGACAATCTGTGAAGACTATGGTCCTTTTGTCAGGGTAATCCTTTTTAAACATACAAAGTTAAATACCTAGGATTACAAAGGAGACCAATTATATTGAAATACAACGAACATTTTTAAAAGTTTTCTGATTTAGGTGTGCAATAATGAATCTAATGAGTTGGAAAAAGGCGTGATTAGAAATTGAGAAATTAGTAAAGAGACAAGAGGGCCAATCTTGGAGAGTAGTAGTCGAGGGCCTGCACTAGATGGTGGCAGTGAGAAAGGGACAGTTAGTTATGAAAGAGATGGAAGAAATAATAATAATAATAATAATAATAATAATAATAATAATAATAATA
>NW_025364595.1:0-5253 GCF_016433145.1 Gracilinanus agilis | reverse complement strand
AAAGAGAAAAAGAAAGCACCTCTTTGAGGTTCTCCTGAACCTGTTAAAAGGTCGGAGCACCTCACCTATCTCACCCTCAAAGAGCATCCAAAGGGGAAAAACAAGGCCCATTGGATCATTCTTGTCAGTGACCCACCCAGATGCTCAGGGATGCTCAGGGGCCTCAGTCCTTGGATGGGCACCAAAGACTTCTCCAGGTCCACTTTAATTCCTCCCCTCTCTATTTGGGGTGAACGGCTTCGGCCCAGGAAGCACCCTGCTAAGATGCTCCGAAGGACCTGGAGTTCTAGTGCACCTCCTCTCCCAGGCTACCCAACATGGCACTTCCCTGACCTGCAGGACGCCTAAATGGAAAACGTGTCCAAATGAAGCCAGGAAGGTCTCGGAATTCGAGAAAAACCTCCACCCCAAATGAAACACCTTTTACTCACTCCAGAGGAATCACAGTCCCATCACACAGCTATTTAAATGATTTTTTCCCCTTAACTATACAAAAAGCTTGATTTTTTTTTAATTGTAAGCATTTATTTCTTACTGTGCCTCGCATAAATAACACTTCCATCAGCTCAGTTCTTGGTTTGATTGGAAATTGCGACGGCGGTCATCTCTGGACTTCCACGAATCACGTGTCAAAAGTGTAGAGATTTAGGCTCTACCTAACCAGATTATTTCTGAGTCTAAATTCAGGAGCAAGGAGAAAGTCAAAGAAAAGCACCTCAAGGTTCAAGACCAAACTGACTCTTATTTGGTGAAGAGAAATTGTGTGTGTGTGTGTGAGTGTGTGTGTGTGTGTGTGCAAGTTAAAGAAATACGCCCAAGGCACGGCCCTCCTTTGCATGGGAGTCATCCTTGGTGAGATCAGAGGAATAAAAGAAAAGTTCTGGTGCCCGGATGGACAAGACAACTGCACTAGAGAAAGAATTACCAAAAAGTTCTCCCCTGGTATTAGGGGAGTCTTTTCACCAGCTCTCCGATTCCCCTGGCCAAAAGGGCACTTTGGAGTCCTTCCACAAACTGTCAATGGCCTATACACCTCGGGGCATTTTGAAGTCATTTCCCCCTCTTCAGTTTGACCTCAGGGGATGAAATTTGTAAACAAATTCCTAGTGAAATCAGCACTTGGGTTCAAAGCTGGCCTTGCTTCCTCCTGTCCTGTCCGTGGCCCCTGCACTTACATTTCTGGCATCAGTGACAACAAGGCCAAGGTCAAGAAGCCAGTTTCTTCTCACCCTCTCTATGTGTCCCAGAATCGAGGACTTTCAACAAGATAGACTGACATGAAGTTGGGTTAATATTTGAACCAATTACTTCAAGTCACTGAATAACAGCCATCTGCCAACAACAATCTAATGTCAAAATAAACACAATCAATAAAAGCGTTTTGCATATGAAAATGTCAAGAGAAAACGGCAGTGGCATAAATAAACAATGGTACATGGGGGGGGGGTTGGGGGAGTGGTTTAGTGTCATTGTCATTTGCCTCTTGACAATGGGAAACCTGACTACCCATTTTCTACTTCCGGACTGTACAAGAGCTTTCACAATTCAATTCTGCCATCGGGGAGATTTTTACTCCAAGACTTTTCAGGGTTTCAGATCACAGAAGGAATATCAGCTTAACTGCCCTGCCCAGAAATGTATCCATTCTGTATACTTAAAGGAGGAAGTGAATTTTCATAAAAACCTCATGGGTTTGAAATAGCCCCTCCTTCCAAAATGGATAACTATTTGCTTCAACTCCCTCCATATGAACTCTCTGGTAAACCATATTAGTTACCACAATGACAAATTGATACACAGACTCTACTCTGCATTTCATTTGTCTTATAAAAATTCTTAAAGGAAACAGTAAATAAAGTCTGCAAGGCTTTGGAGGGCATCCCTCCATTTATGCTTTTTTTGGTCCTTTTTTTCTGAATGATTTGCCACAGAGATATGTATATATGTTTAATAAATAGATTTTCTAACCTAACTGCTACACAATGTTCTCAGCCTAAGAGAAAAGCCTGTTTAGTTACCAATTTCTTTTTCTTTCTCTTTCTCCTTTCTTTCCTTCCTTCCTTCCTTCCTTCTTTCTTTCCTTTTTCTTTCTTTCTTTCTTTCTTTCTTTCTCTTTCTTTCTTTCTTTCTTTCTTTCTTTCTTTCTTTCAAAGAAAGTCAAAATGGCTGGAGACTTTCTTGGTCACTTTCCTGGCTACAGCGCGTCATGAAAAGAAATATGTAAACAGGACCAAGACAGCCAGTTTGGCAAAGTGCACAAGGACATAAATGGCTAAACCCAGCCATGGATAAACAAGACGAATTTGAAGATCTTTTTCTGGTTAGAATGTGAAATAAAGTGGAGCTAACTAGCGGATGCCATTCTGACACCCCGGGGATGGTCAGTGTGCTTGCACCCTCACAAACTTGTATTCGACTGTTAGTGGAAAGAAATAATAGGAAAAGTGAACCAAGAGAATCAGCAAATGTTGAAAAAACAAATCCTCGTTATTAAAGGATAATTAAATTCCTCTTCCAAAGCATCTCAACTTTTATAGCTTTAGGAGACATATTAGAAGAAGGAACAATGACAAATGTATTAGCGCGCATCTCTAAAAATATGAGAACATCCTTATTTTGAAAAAATAAATAAAGCAAAACCGGCATTAGGTCAAGGAGTCGTAGTCAGCATAGCTGACCCTAAGTACCTTGGTGACAGGAGGCTTTCTTTACCAGAAGTCTCTCGGCATCCATAAAGGTGATAGGATTCACAGCACAAATATTCGTGCTTTTAAAATTAAAATGCTTCTGCATAAAACCCAATTTATTTCAAAAATAGCAACCATACCCTCAGCCTGGGCTTATAGAGCTGGGTCTTTTTTTTTTTTTTTTTTTTTTTAATTCCTGGGTAAGAATTTATAGAACCAACTTTAAGAGCATAAGGGAAAACTTGGATGGATCATTCAAATCACTCATTCATTTAGCCACAGGAAACAAGCTCAAAACTATAAAAATGCACCAAAGCTGATTATATATCTATAAAAATATTTATAAGTCAATTATAGATGCCACATTTTTTAAATTCCAGAAACAGGGTTGCTATGCACACCCAAAAATCTGCCAGCAATTATTTTTACTTGGAATCAGTGAGCATTAAACACTGTTTAAGAAGTAACAAAATGTTCCAACTCAATGAAGGGAATATTCAGTTATGATCCATACACCAATAAATTATCTCATAGATGTGATAAGTATTCGGATACATTTCGATTCTTAAAAACCAGCAGATAGAGGTCAATCACATCAGGGCAAAGCAGATAAAGACAAGTCCCCTCTGGCTCCATGGGTGACTGGTAATGCATTGCAAGAAATTCTATTTTCGGTGCCCATCCAAGTGACGCTTATAAATCCCCGGCTCCCTCCTCACTTAGGGTCTCAGCATAATCCCTGTGCTACAAAACGGTGACTGACGAGATCTTGAGGGGTACAACATTCACAAAAAGAGCCAAAGCAAATATTCAAGCTTAGACAATTGAAATGTCAACAAAACAAAGACACTCACTTTCGGTGCTTCCAGCAACTTGACCATGCAGAACTCTCAAGGGGGGGAAATGCCCTCCGTCTCAAAGCAGGGATGATGACTGTTCCCTTTAGGTTTAGCGTAGGAAAGCCTGACCCCCCCCCCCTCTCAGAAAATCCCACCCACCAAGTGCCACCACCTACTAGGATCTGAGCAAAAGTACCCCGAAATAGCCAGAAGTCCCAAGTTCTCCCTCTCAACTTTTCCCCTCGAATCCTCCCGCAAATTCCATTCCGACAGGACAACACAAGCCACTTCAATGCCTTCTGCTCATTGTATCAAATGCCAAGGGATTTTTTTTCCCCATCCCCAAAGAAAACAAACACCCTGCAATACCAGGAACTTCTGTACTTTTCTAAAAACACTATCTCATTGTCCCTCTGAAACACTGCCAGCCTCCCACAGGGAAGGAGAGAGCCCACTGGACCTCGATACCGCTTAACCTAATCAAAATTGGAGGGGCGAAGCCTCCAGCAGTCTCCCTGGCTTCCAAGGTGAATTCCAAGAAAGGCACTAAGCAAGCCCCATCCACGCTCAACACTTGCTTGCCTGATGTACAGTAAAGAGAAGTAACGAGAAGGGAGGGAAAACCCGCCTCAGCTCTCCGAGGCTTCCTCGGCAAGCCCCTCACAGCACAGCCGAAGCACTCAATACACACCAAAGGCTCTGTGCTGGGCACAAGGTGGGAAGAAGACGCTGGCGCTCAAATCTTGAAGCATCCCGTCCCGATGAACCCAGAGACACTGATTTCTGCCATCAGAAAAAGTACTCCAGGAGGACAGCGGGGGGAACTAAGTGTGCGGAGCTGCCGCCTGGCTTCAGAGGAAACAAGCAGCCCCGCGCTGGCTCGCTGAGGTCTCCTGAGGTACAATCATATAAACCTGATCAATTGCAATTAAAATCTGAGTAGAGGCTCAGAACTGGAAGTCTTGGTGCATTAGTCCTTGCCCAAAGCAGATGTGACTGGGAGCTGGAAGCAGTTTCTCCTGGTAATTTGTGATGACACAGGGTAGAGCAGCCCCAGAGTCCCCAAAGACAAACTCATCAGAAGCTCTAATGTATGCATGACACATGAGGTGGCTCTTTTAGAGCTCAATTAATTGGTCTGAACATTAAGACAGCAAGTTCAGGACTTTTTTTTTTTCCTCTGGAGTTTCATTCCTCCCTCCCCACCCCCACCCCCCAACCTTTTTACAAGCATCCCCCCCTTACCTTCTGCAAGCCATGTTTCCTGTAATTGGCTCAGATCTTGAAAGAGTTCTAAAAAAAAAAAAAAAGGTGAAGACTTAAAATAATACGGCAACCCAACCTTTAATCTTATCCTTCATAAAACAGAAATGTTATCCGAAAGGGATACGCTTTTTCTCTCTGACACACATGTATGTTATGTAAGGAAATATTACTGAGAGATAATATCTTGGGAAAAGAGATCATTTCTCCTTCTGAACATGCCAATACCTGATATGTGCTTGGTAGGGAAAGGGGGTCCATCTATTCAGGACCGCCTTAAGCCTAGCATAAAAATCCAAATCCTTGAATTCTTCCAACTCAGACCCCAGGCACAGGCAGATCATCACTAGGGACTGTCCCAGCCACCCATCCTTCCTTTCTCCCTTGTAACAGATACCAATCAATCAATCAATCAAAATCTCTCTCTCTCTCTCTCTCTCTCTCTCTCTCTCTCTCTCTCTCTC
>NW_025364594.1:0-5709 GCF_016433145.1 Gracilinanus agilis | reverse complement strand
ATTATTATTATAAAATATTAAAATATTTTTAAGATGTTTAAAAAAGTTTGTACACTCAAGGTTATGAGCCCTTGCTATGACAGATTTAGAATCAGAACACCAGGGTTCAAATGTTGCCTTAGTCCTTACTGTCTGAATGCTTGGGGGAAGGACTTTACCTCTCCTACAAAAATAAGGCTGTTGGACTAAATAAATCATTAGTAGGGTCCATTTTATATCTAAATCCTACAATGCTTTGATTGAAGGCAAAGGGATGGGATACAAGACCTTAGAGGGCTGGGTTCATTAGCTGCTTCCCCATTCAGTAGCATAATTCCATCCCCCCACAGTGCAGTGGTCCTTTGAGCTGCTCTGGCCTAGAAGGGTCAATTCAGTTATTAGAAAAACTGCCCTGATTTGCACCGGTTTTCCCTATCTTCCTGTGGGCAGATATCTGAATGCAAATGTTGGCAAATGCCTTCCTGGTAGGATCAGAAAATGTGCTATGGCAGGAGTCCTGTAAGGTTTCAGACTCTCTACTATACTCTACAACCACAATCAAAGGAAATGACTAAATGCATGTCCATGGACCAGAGGAAGAATTCACAGGAATCACCGTTGTTCTTCAGTGAATGTCAAAGACCCTAACTTCGGTGTTAGATTTGGAATAAGCCTTAGACAATAGGCTATCAGGGCTGGAAGATGCCTTAAAGATCACCTAATTCAGTTTTTAATTTTTTAAATTTTTTCAGATAAATAAAAAAATTAAAAATTCACCTTTTTCTTTTAATGGATGAGGAAATGAAGGTCTAGAAACAGAGATATGCTGGAAAACAGCTCTTTGGAAAAATTATAGGATATATTTTTAAGTTGAATCTATAATATTCATATTTTTCTTTAATACTTTCTTAAGTCTAGACAATCAACAAAATGAGAAATCTAGCCTTGGTCTGTAGCATTTGCCAAATTCCAAGGTGTAGGTAGGAGCTGGTTCTAGCACACCTCTGATCAGAGAGATTAAATTATTTGCTCAGGTCACAAGGTTAATTAGTAGAAGAATCAGGACTCCAACGAATGGCTCTTTTTAAACCACAAAGTGTCCTTTCTAGTGAACAGGAAGAAGGCCAGCCTCTAGTATAGTGTAGTGGAATGACTCCAGGATTGAATACTGATTCTGTTACTTGTATGACCTTGGGTAAGTCTCTTAACAAACCTCTCTGAGACTCATTTTTTCTTCCATCTATAAAATGAATAACCCATAAGGTCCTTTTTAACTGTGAACTTTTATGATTCTATATTTTTGTTTTAATAGGACATGCCAGTACTTTAGCCAAGAGGAGAGAATAATGGCAGAAATTTCATTCTATGTATATGCATGCACATGCACATATGTGAGACAGAGAGAGATACAGGGTATATGCAAGAAAAAAAAAGGGGACAGTGTGTGTGTGAAACAGATATAATGTGTATGTGAGAGAAGAGAGGGACAGAGAGAACATGTACATGTGTGTGTATGAATACATGTGAATTTGGTCTGTATTTATGTGTGTGACAGAGAGATAAAGGGAGAAAAAAGAAAGCCCAGAGATAGAGAATGTCCTGGGGCAGGGGGAGCTTTCTAGACCAAAGCAATTATTGTCTACATATTAGAATGGTGTTGATTATAAAGGGCAATGGACAAAATCACTACCTTTGCTTCTTCTCCCTTAATTCTTCTCTTTTTTGCTTACCACTTCTCATGTTTCTGCTGCTGTTACTCTTAAAAAAAAAGAGGTCTCAAAGCTCTATCTCCTGTGAAGATGCGAAGGAAAACACAGCAGAGGAAGCATCTCCCACCAAAGGGGCCAAAGAGAAACTGCTGTGACCTTCATGAATCATGGTGCTTGTTAGAAGAAGAAAGAAAAATACGTGTCATTCCCATTTTCTCCTTCAGGTCTAGGAGGGCCCTAGGTAATGACATTCTTGGTTACATAAAGGAGAATCAGACTCAGAGTCAGAAGGAATCTCAGAAACCGACTGCTTTAGCCCATAGCTGAGTATTAATAAATAGACTGATAGGCAGTGTAATATAGAAAATGGCAGGATGGAATTCCTGCAGGATACAGAGTCAAGCCTAGCCCAGAATTCCGGGGGACCCCCCCCTGGAGAGCTTTGGGTGAGGGGGCAGTTGGTAGGGAGTTAAAGAGTTGACTCCAGGGAGTTGAGGTGAGCAGATCTCGATGCTCGCTGTTCCTGGTTTGGGGTTCGCTTGGGAGGCCATAGTGGCAAAAGCCATTGTGGTTTCTCCTTAGATGTTTGCCTGTCTAGTGGAATTAGACCTTCATTGCAATAGCATTTTATTATTCATTTAGTTATTTAGATATTAGGAATAATTACTATTAGCTTTGAGGGCAAGTTAGCTAAAGGTCTGCCACTCCCTCCTTGGGGGGAAGGGCAGTTTCTACCTAGCTGATCAGGGCTTCCCAGTTTATCCAAATCCTTGATACCCCTTCTTTGCCTTCCCCTTTCTTCTTTTATCAATATAAGCTTTATCTTTAGTAGCAGTGCCTGGGTATTATTTGGGGATACTCAATGCAGCCATTAAGCTTGGTTCCTGTCAGTTGCCAGCCTAAGAAGTCAGATCCTTCTCAGCCCTTAACATCAAGAGATCAAGCTTCTCCTTTGTCCCTCAATCAGACCTGTGGGGAATATAAGTTTGAGAAAGGGAACATCATTAAAGATTTGCCTTTGCTGAATCTTGCTTGAAGACACACTGCCCTGTTTCCATCTTCAACTGAAAACCAACTGCTTGAGGGGAGGGGTTTGAGAGCAAGGAGTACCTTACCCCCTCCCTACTCACTCAAGCCTATCTGTGGGGGAGAAGTGTGTCTTGTAGGCACCTGGCCCTGGCCAGACTATCAGCTTCCCAATATCCCTGTTATTACAAACATGACAGCAGCCATTCAAATAGTAAGACCTGAAGGCAGACAGATATACTGGCAGGCAGGCAGACAGTCAGACAGACAGAGAGACAGGCAGACAGACAGGTAGATAGATAGATAGACAGATAGATAGATAAATAGATAGACATATAAACACATAGATAGACATATAAACAGATAGATAGATAGATAGACATATAAACAGATAGACATGTAAACAGATAGATAGATAGACAGATAGATAGATAGATAGATAGATAGATAGATAGATAGATAGATAAAGTAGTCAGAAGCGTAAAGAATTCAAAAGCCCATAAAGAGCTGAGGCTGGTTCTCCCTTGTCTCTCAATTGGAGGTGCTTATAGAGGATTCAAGAAATAGGAGAATGGCTGCTTAGAACAGATAAAACGATGATATTAGATGAAGGAGAAAAAGATAAATGACTCCACTTTTATTTTCTGTTTTCTCTAACAAGAGGAGTGATCTTTGGTATTGGGGAAGAGAAAACAAAAATAGATAGCAGGGAATAAAAATCCAAGGCAAGTGAGGAAGTGGCAAGTAATGCCTAGTTGTCTTCAGTGAGCTCAGTCTCAGATCACCTACATTCTAGGGAACAGAAAGATTTGGCTGCAATTGTTGAGTCACCGTCAGTGAACTTTGAAAGGTCTTGGAGAATGGAAGAGTGTAGGACTGGAGGAGGGCAAATGATGTTTCCGTTTTCAGAGGGAAGAAAGCTAAGTCTGCAAACTATAGACTAGTTAGCTTAATATCTATTTCCTGTCAAAATTCTAGCACGTATTGTTAAAGGGATGATTTGTGGGTACTTTAGAAAGAGAAAATGTAATCACTTAGAAGACAGCATGATTCATCAAGTGCATGTCATCCCACGCTAACCTCATTTCCTTTTTGGTCATGGTAACTAGGCTGGTAGATGAAGACAATGCTGTAAAGATTGCCATCCTTAGACGGTAATACCTAAATTTTAGCAAAGCACTTGATATAGTTTCTCTTGTTATTATTGTGAGCAAAAATTAGAGATATTTGGTAGATAATGTTACAATTAGGTTAATTTAAAAACTATTGAGTGGCGAGACCCAGAGTACTCATTAATGACTCAGTATCAATTTAGAGATTCTCTAGTGGAGTGTCCCAGGGATCTGTGCTTAGCATTATGCTGTTCAACATTTTTATTAATGAATCAGATAAAAGCGCAAATGCTATGATTATCAATTTTGCAGATAACATAAAACTAAAATGGAAATGTTACACATTGGATGACAATCAGGTCATAAAATTTTTCAAAAGTTGAGAAAATCCAGACAAATAAAATAAGATGAAATGTAATAGATAAATGTGAAGTTTTACAGAAGGATTCCTAAAAAATGTCAGTTTGCTCAACTATAAGACAAAGAGGCTTGGTTAAACAAAAGTATGTATATAAAAAGATTTGGGGATTTTAGAGTACTCTGACATCAAATTTCATCAACAATGTGACATGGAAGTCAAAAAATTTAATGCTCTTCTGGGTGGCATTACGAGATATTTAGTGCGCAAAGGATTTTGATCAGACTTCTGCACTCTGCCCTGATTAGGCTATATGTGTATTGTATTATGTTCAGTCTTGGGCACCATGGGAAGATAGGACAAGTCAATATATATCCAGAATAAGGAAAGCAGTATGGTGGTGATGGAACTGGAGAACTACCATATAAAGATTGGTTGAAATAGCAAAGAAAGTTTGCCTTGGAGAAGAGATGACTTAGGAAAAGATGCGATATCAGTCTTTAAGAATTTAAAGATATGTCACATAGAAGAGATATGAGGTTTATTCTGTTTTCACTCTGAATTAGGAAAATTAGGAGAAAATGAGAAGTTGCCAAGACAATGAAGATTCGCAATTGATATAAGAAAGAACTTCTTAATAATGAGAGTCAATAAATGAACAAACATTTATTAAGTAACTACTTTGTTCCATGCACTGGGCATACCAAAAAAGTCTTTACCTTTAAAGAATTTGCATTCTAATTAGGAAAGACAACACTTACATATATAGGTAGACATAAAGATAATTCTTTTGGGGACAGAGGCTATATTAAATGGACAAAGAAGTGAGGAAATTCTTCAAGTAGAAGATATTTGAAAAGAAATCCAGGCTATTGGAAGCCATGTGAAAAAATGCTCCAAATCAATAATAAGTGGAGAACTGCAAATTTAATCGGTTTTTTAAAAATCTTACCTTCCATCTTGGAGTCAACTCTGTGTATTGGCTCCAAGGCAGAAGAGTGGTAAGGGTAGGCAATGGGGGTTAAGTGACTTGTCCAGGGTCACACAGCTGGGAAGTATCTGAGGCCAGATTTGAACCTAGGACCTCCCGTCTCTAGGCCTGGCTCTCAATCCACTGAGCTACTCAGCTGCCCCCAGATTTAATCATTTTTAAGGTTCTATCTCTTACCCACTCATATCAGATTAGTAGAAATAGCAAGAAAGGAAAATGATAAATGTTACAGGGGTTTGGGGACAAGAGGCACATTAGTCATTGTTGGTGGGACCAGTCATTCTGTAAACAATTTGAAACTAGTTACTAAAACTATAAATACTATATAAATACTATATAAAAACTATAAAAGTTACTAAACTATAAATACCCTTTGACTCAGCCATATCACTGCCAGACTTATACCTCCAAAGAGATGAAAGAGGTAAAGCTATATACAAATATATATGTACATCCACACATATTTAAGAGATTGAAAAGAGAGGAAAAGTGTCCCTTTTTCTATTCCTAAATACAAATCTCTCTCTCTCTCTC
>NW_025364593.1:0-6376 GCF_016433145.1 Gracilinanus agilis | reverse complement strand
TAACTCTTGCTTGGTTTTAAAGTCTTTTCTTTCCCAGAGATCTGACAGGTATACTATTTTGTGTTGACTTAACTTATTTATACTTTCCCTCTTTATATTCAAGTCATTCACCCATTCTGAATTTATCTTGGTGCAGGGTGTAAGATGTTGATCTAAACCTAATCTCTCCCATACTGTTTTCCAAATTTCCCAGCAGTTTTTGTCAAAGAGTGGATTCATGTCCCAAAAGTTGGGCTCTTTGGGTTTATCGTACACTGTCTTGCTTATGTCATTAACCCCAAGTCTATTCCACTGATCCTCCCTTCTATCTCTTAGCCAGTACCATATTGTTTTAATGACTGCTGCTTTATAGTATAGTTTAATATCTGGTACTGCTAGGCCCCCTTCCTTCACATTGTTTTTCATTATTTCCCTAGATATTCTTGATCTTTTGTTATTCCAAATGAAATTTGTTATAGTTTTTCCTAATTCAGTAAAGAAGTTTTTTGGTAATTTGATAGGTATAGCGCTAAATAGGTAAATTAATTTGGGTAGAATGGTCATTTTTATTATGTTAGCTCATCCTCCCCATGAGCAATCAATGGCTTTCCAATTGTTTAGATTCAGTTTTATTTGTTTGGAAAGTGTTTCCTATTTGTTTTCGTATAATTGCTGTTTGTTTTGGTAGATAGATTCCCAAGTATTTTATATTGTCTGGGGTGATTTTAAATGGTGTTTCTCTTTCTACCTCTTGCTGCTGTGATGTGTTGGAAATATATAGAAATGCTGATGATTTATGTGCATTTATTTTGTATCCTGCAACTTTGCAAAAGTTGTTGATTATTTCTACCAGCTTCTTAGTTGATTCTCTAGGATTTTTTAAGTAGACCATCATATCATCTGCAAAGAGTGATAGCTTAGTCTCCTCATTGCCTATTTTGATACCTTCAATTTCTTTTTCTTCTCTAATTGCTACTGCTAGTGTTTCAAGTACTATGTTGAATAATAGAGATGATAATGGGCATCCTTGTTTCACTCCTGATCTTATTGGGAAGGCTTCTAATTTATCCCCATTGCATATAATGCTTGTTGTTGGTTTTAGGTATATACTGTTTATTATTTTTAGGAAAGGTCCTTCTATTCCTATATTTTTCAGTGTTTTCAATAGGAATGGATGCTGTATTTTGTCAAAGGCTTTTTCAGCATCTATTGAGATAACCATGAGATTTTTATTTGTTAGACTGTTGATATGGTCAATTATGTGGATGGTTTTCCTAATGTTGAACCAACCTTGCATTCCTATTATAAATCCCACCTGATCATGGTGGATGATCTTCTTAATTACTTTCTGGAGTCTCTTTGCTAGTATTATATTTAAGATTTTTGCATCTATGTTCATTAGGGAGATTGGTCTATAGTTTTCTTTCTCTGTTTTTGGTCTACCTGGTTTTGGAATCAGTACCATATTTGTGTCATAAAAGGAATTTGGTAGGACTCCTTCTTTGTTTATCATATCAAATAATTTGTATAGTATTGGGATTAGGTGCTCTTTGAATGTCTGATAGAATTCACTTGTGAATTCATCAGGTCCTGGTGATTTTTTCTTAGGGAGTTCTTTGATGGCTTATTTAATTTCTCTTTCTGATATGGGATTATTTAGGTATTCTATTTTTTCTGCTGTTAATCTAGGCAATTTATATTTTTGTAAATATTCATCCATATCTCCTTAATTGTTATATTTTTGCCATATAATTGGGCAAAATAGTTTTTAATGATTGCCTTAATTTCCCCTTCATTAGAGGTGAGGTCTCCCTTTTCATTTTTAATACTGTCAATTTGGTTTTCTTCTTTCCTTTTTTTTTATTAGATTGACCAGTACTTTGTCTATTTTATCTGTTTTTTCAAAATACCAGTCTAGTCTTATTTATTAATTCAATAGTTCTTTTACTTTCGATTTTATTAATTTCTCCCTTAAGTTTTAGTATTTCTAATTTAGTTTTCATCTGGGGGTTTTTAATTTGCTCGCTTTCTAATTTTTTGAGTTGCATGCCCAATTCATTAAACTCTGCCCTCCTTAATTTGTTAATATATGCACTCAAGGATATAAATTTCCCCCTGAGTACTGCCTTGGCTGTATCCCACAGAGTTTGGTAGGATGTCTCATCATTGTCATTCTCTTCAATGAAATTGTTAATTGTTTCTATGATTTCTTCTTTGACTAATTGGTTTTGAAGAATCATATTGTTTAATTTCCAATTGTTTTTTTTCAAACATTTATTAATATTCATTTTTAACATGGTGACATGATTCATGCTCCTCCTTTCCCCTTCACCCCCCGCACTCCCCCCACCCATGGCCGAAGCACATTTCCACTAGTTTTGTCATGTGTCCTTGTTCAAGACCAATTTCCAAATTGTTGGTAGTTGCATTGGTGTGGTAGTTTCGAGTCCACACCCTCAATCATGTCCACCCTGACCCATGCGTTCAAGCAGTTATTTTTCTTATATGTTTCCTCTCCTGCAGTCCTTCCTTTGAATGTTGGTAGTATTCTTTACCATAAATCCCTCAAAATTGTCCTGGGTCTCCAATTAGTTTTTGATTTGCCTGTCCAGGTGCCCTTACTAATTATTATTTTTATTGCATTATGATCTGAGAAGGTTACATTTATTATATCTGCTCTTTTGCATTTGTTTGCAATGATTCTATGTCCTATTACATGGTCAATCTTTGTGAATGTACCATGTGCAGCTGAAAAGAAGGTGTATTCCTTTTAGTCCCTATTTATTTTTCTCCTCATATAAATTAAATCTAATTTTTCTAGGACTTCGTTCACCTCTCTTACCTCTTTCTTATTTATTTTTTGGTTTGATTTATCTAGATCTGAAAGAGGAATATTTAGATCTCCCACTATTATGGTTTTACTATCTATTTCCTTCTTGAGCTCTGCCATTTTCTCCTTTATGAATTTGGATGCTATACCACTTGGTGCATATATATCGAGCAGTGTTATTTCCTCATGGTTTATACTGCCTTTAATCAGGATGTAATGACCTTCCCTGTCTTTTTAATCATATCTATTTTTACTTTGGCTTTGTCAGAAATCATAATAGCCACTCCTGCCTTCTTTTTCTCATTTGATGCCCAAAAGATTTTGCTGAAGCCCTTAACCTTAAAGTTGTGTATGTCTACCTGCCTCATATATGTTTCTTGTAGACAACATATGGTAGAATTTTCGTTTCTTATCCATTCTGCTATTTGCTTCCGTTTTTATGAGCGAGTTCATCCCTTTCACATTCAGAGATACAATTATCAGTTGTGCATTCACTGACATTTTTGTATCCTCCCCTAGTCCCACTCCTTCTTCTTACACTATTTTCTTTTTAACCAGTGGTTTGCTTTGAGTCGGTATCCCTTATCCCCTCCCTTGATTAACTTCCCTTTCTACCTCCTCCCTTGTTATTCCCCCCTTTTTATTTTTAAAGGCCTAATGAATTCCCTCCCCCTTCTTCTCCCCTTCCTTTTTTGACCTCCCTACTCCCCTGCTCCCTTTGGTTTATCCCTTCTGACTTTCTCAGTAGGGTTAGATAGAGTTTTTTTATCCCAATGGATAATGTAGCTACTCTTCCCTCTCTGGGTTGATTACACTGAGAGTAAGGTTTGATTATTCCCTCTTAATGCTCTCTTCCTCTCCTTCTTATGATAGTATTTATCCCCTCCCTTTCCCATGCCCTCTTAGTGTTTAATAGAATATCCTATTTTTCTTACTCACTCAAATTTCTCTTGGTGTCCCCTACTATTCACCCCCATCTTTCACACCCCCCATATCATCTTAGACCATTTAGTATTCTGTCCTCTCCCTATGAATTATTCTTCTGATTGCTATAATAGTGAATATTATAATAGTGAATAGAGTTCACTATAGAGAATTATACATAGTATTTCTCCACATAGGAATAGAGATAATTGGGTCTTATTTAAGCCCTTAAAGAGTCAAATTTAAAAAATTGAGTCAAATTTAAAAAATTATGACTTTTCTTTCTTTCTCCTCTGTTTCTTATTTACCTTTTCATGTTTCTCTTGATTTTTGTGGTTGGATATCAAACTTTCCATTTAGTCCTGGTCTCTTTTGTTCAAATACTTGGAAATCTTCAATTTTGTTGAATGCCCATACTTTCCCCTGGAAGTTTATAGTCAGTTTCATTGGGTAGTTGATTCGTGGCTGAAGGCCCAGCTCTCTTGCCTTTCTGAATATTGTATTCCAAGCCTTGAGGTCTTTTAGCATGGAGGCTGCCAGGTCCTATGTGATCCTGATTGGTGCTCCTTGATATTTTAATTGTCTCTTTCTGGCTTCTTGTAAGATTTTTTCTTTTACTTGAAAGCTCTTAAATTTGGCTATTATATTCCTGGGTGTTGACTTTTCTGCGTCCAGTGTAGAGGGTGATCTATGGATCCTTTCAATGTCTATATTGCCCTCTTGTTGTAGAACTTCAAGGCAATTTTGCTGAATAATTTCTTTAAGTATGGAGTCCAAGTTTCTATTAATTTCTGCTTTTTCTGGAAGACCAATGATTCTCAAATTGTCTCTTCTAGACCGTTTCCTTGGTCTGTCCCTTTATCATTGAGATATTTCATGTTTCCTTCTATTTTATCAGTCTTTTGACTTTGTTTTATTTGTTCTTGTTGTCTTGAGAGATCATTGGCTTTTAATTGCTCAATTCTAGCCTTTAGGGACTGGTTTTCCTTTTCAGTCTGGTCATTTCTGGTTTTCAATTTGCTTATCAGTTCATTTGATTTCTGAGCCTCACTTTCCAATTGCAAAATTCTGCCTTTTAAACTGTTATTTTCTTGCCAGATCTCTTCCATCTTCCTCAACATCTCAGTTTTGAACTCTTCAATAGCTTGTGACCAGTTTTCATTGTTTTGGGAAGGTTTGGGCATGATTACTTGTTTGTCCTCCTCTGTTGTCTGGATTTTCTCTGTGTAAAATTTGTCGAGTGTTCCAGAGTTCTTCTTGATAATCTTTCTCTTCTGAGGTTCTCAATTTTGGCTTGCCATTGTTAGCCCCGCCCCTCCTCAGGTTTGTCTTCACACTCAGGGTCTGTCTGTGCTTTCTAGGCTCCCGAGGGCTCATGTCTCCTTGTTCTCGGGGGCGAGCCTCCTGGTTGTCCCTGGTCTGCCCCTCTGCCAGAGGCTCCTTCAGTAGTCTCAGGGGCTGCTTCCACAGCTGCGTTCCTGTCTGCACAGGGTCCCCACTCGAGATCCAAGCCTGCACTCGAGATCTTTGTCCGTGCCTTGGGCAATGTCTTCACCCGGGCCCTCTCAGGGAAGTCTGTTTATGTTCTTTAGCCACTTGGGGTCCTAAGTCTTGCTGCTCTCAGGAACAATCCCTGGAGCTGCCAGTGACTTACTGGGTGCCCCAATCCTGCTTTCAGTCTTGTGCGTTGGCCTCTGGGCTGTACGTGGTGTGGGGGTGTTGGAGGGGCTTCTTCCTCTTGTGTTTTAGTGAGAGCTGTTTCACCCCTTTATAGTGTGGAAATGCCCTGATTCCACGTACCTTCAATGCTGTGCCCTGTTGTGGGGTCCCTTCGTTCGTCTGGATTCGTTTTTATGTCCCCTTGAGGAGTCCTGTATGTTTTGGTTAGGAGAGATTGAGCAGCTGCTCCTTACTCTGCCGCCATCTTAACCCGGAAGTCCTCCACTCTTTCATTAATTTTTTTAAATAATAGGGAAACTGACAAAAAGTTGAAAGGGGCAAAACTTTAACAAAGCATTGTTATTTTTCTGACCCCTAGTTCTGCAATACAATTACTTTGACTGAGAAGTTGGGATTTTACTGATTCAGAATTCTCTAATCAATCTCCACTTATTAGATGCATATAGTGGTATGACATAGGTACATAGAACCAGACTCAGAGCCAGTAATATTCAAAATCAAGTTCAACCTCTGACATGCTATCTCTGTGAGTTGGTCAAGTAACTTAGTTATGTCCAATGTCCAAGACAACTATCTAAGCAGCAAAACAGGTGCATCTGCAGTGACAGGAGAAGAAGAGGTTTTCAATGAATAGTTTAATATAATTATATACATATGTGTATATGTATATATATATACATATGTATATATATATATACATTTCTGTATAATTGTGTGTAAATACATGTGTGATTAGCTAGGTGGTTAAGTAGATAGAGTGTTGGTCCTGGATTGAAGAAAACTCATTATCTTGAGTTCAAATTTGACCTCAGACATGAGCTGTGTGACCCTGGGCAAGTCACTTAACCCTACTTGCCCCAGTTTCCTCCAGGCAAGTTTTTTTGCCAAGAAAACTCTAAATAGGTTCATGAAGTCTAAAACAATTACAAAATGATTGAACCACAGCAATAGATACATATAAAT
>NW_025364592.1:0-4733 GCF_016433145.1 Gracilinanus agilis | reverse complement strand
TTTTTTTTTTTTACCTTACCTTCTTTATTAGAATCAGTTCTAATACAGGAGAACAGCAAGGACTAAGCAATTTAGGTTAAGTGACTTGCTTAGGGTCACTTGGCTGACCAGATTTGAAACTAATTCCTCCTGACTCTATGCCTGATGTTCTATCCACTGCGCTCTCTAGCTGCCCCAGACAAATTCTTTAAATTATTTGAATAATACAGCTCTTTTAAAAAAATTTGTTACGTATAGATAGCTTTTGCAAATGACCATCTTGTATTGTAAATAGCTTTTGCCAGTAGCCATCTTGTGCCAACTGTAGCAGATTTTAGAATGCCAAAAGCTGGCTTGAGACAGTGGAAGACCATTGGAGTACCCCTATAAATAGGAGACCACCCCAAGGCAAAGTTGACTCAGTTGTGAGTAGGTGGGTGGAAAAGGGAGGAAGGGGAAAAGTTCTCCAGCCAAATCAAGAAACTTTACCACAGACTTATGTTAGGTCTCTCATTTAGGAATCTGCCATTTAGGTCAAATTATTCGATACAGAAAGCTGAATTATATTGAAACAACATCAACAACCATATTCATCGAAACCTTCAAAAAAGCCATCTCTGAAGATCAACAGATATCTATAACAAGCCAAGTTTAGTTCAGCTACAAGGCCAAGATTGCCAAGCCAAGGTGATAGGATTCTGTTTTAGGCTTTTCCCTAAAGGGATCTGCCTAGCTGTTTATCAATTAGTTTTTAGTTTAGCTTAATCCTTTTAACCTCTAACTTCAACCCTTCAATCCTTGATCCTCACCCCTCCAAGATATTCCTGTTATCTTCACATTAAAATTAGTTACCTGTTTCTAAGAACTTATTCTAGTTTAGTCCAACATCTCCAAGAATTCTCACTGTCCAATTCTGGCAGTTGAGCTTGATTCCTGGCTGAGGACGGTTTTCTCAGGCTAATCATTCAACTCTTGCCTGAGATTAACTCCAAATCAATTCAAAATCATTCTGTATTAATTCATAGTCAGATCAATATAATTAACCATCAAGAAGATATTAAAATATATATATCCTCAAAGAAGCAGGGGTTAGGCCCATTTTCAGTTGAAAGTTCTACAGCACCAGATTTCTTACTCTTTCCAAGGGAAGTGCTGTCCAGCTGCTAAACAGAGAGCAGTCTCTTGAATATTATCTGTCCTCATATAACTTAAAATACCCAGGTAAGTTCCTCAGTCACTCATTTCTCTCTATTAAATAAGGCATCATTATATATAAAAAGACATGGATTTAGACATATATATATATATACATATGTATACATAGATATATAGATATAGATAGATAGGAAGAAAGTTATATAATTAGAGAGATAGAGATAGAGTATATGTCCTGTTCATTTCTCTCAGTTCTTTCTCTGGATATGGATATACACAAGTCATTCTTTAAATACTATTTCTGTTGCTGTACATACTGTTCTCTTAATTCTGCTCATTTCACTCTATGTAGCTTCATGCTGATGTTTGAAAGTTTTTTTTTAAAACATTAGTCTGTTCCTCACTTCTTACAGTACAGTAGTATTCCATCACAATCATCTTGTTAACTTGTTTAACTTGTTTAACTCAACTTGTGGGCACCATTACAATTTCCAGTTCTTTGCCACCACAAAGAGAGCTGCTATAAATATTTTAGAACATATAGGTTCTTTTCCTTTTCCCTGATAATTTTAAAAATAAACTTAAAACTGGAAATATTTTATTGAAAAGTATATACAGTTTTAGAACTTTTGGGGCATAATTATAGATTGTTTCCCAAAGTTGTTGAATGAGTTCATAATTCAGCCAACAGTGTATTAGTGTCCAGAATTTTTCACATATACTTGAACATTTGTCTTTGTCTTTTTATCATTTTAATTAATTTAATATGGATGAGGTTATATCACAGTGTTGTTTTTGTTAACATTTCTCTAAGCAATAAAGATTTAGAAAATATGTTCATATAATTATATAACTAGATTCGATTTATTCATTCAAAAACTGATGATATATTTTAACTTTTTATGAACTAGAGAATAGCTGATTTTCTTATTATCTGGATTATAATGTGTGTATGCAGGGACAACCCTATAAATTAATTCATTAACACATACAAGATAGGAAATTATAATACATATTTATATAAGAATTGAATATGATTAATTAGTCAACAAGTGTTTATTAAATATCTTATATATGTAGAGTACAGGTGACATATTTAAAGATGGCAAGTTACCTGATTCTCATTTTTTTGTGAAAATTAAAAAAAAATCCAATCGTCACAGGGTTAATAACATTACGGTGGCTAATAACAATTGTTACATAATCATATTATACATATGATCTTGGAAGAATATTTAGAGTCCACCAAATCCAATCCTCTCAGTTTACAGATAAACAACTTGAGTCACAAAGAGGTTAAGAGACTTGTCCAGGGCCAAAAAGAGGTAGAAAATATCTGAATCATATTTCAAATGCAGGTCTTCTTCACCCCAAGCTCAATTTTACATGCTCCTATACAACCCTGTCTTTGAATTTTCTAAAAGAATATTATGTGTATATATGTGTGTGTATGAATATATATGTGTGTGTCTGTGTGCATGTGGGGTAGTGAGTAGGAGAAATAGATTTTAAGCATATTAATTCCAATCACTTTAACCTCAAAGTGAAATAATGCAAAATAAAACATCAAGGCATATATTAGCAGGGAAAATGAGGAGTAATTATTCTACCATCAAAATTCAGGCATTCCACACATCTTCCCTGAATTATTATAATAGTATTTTAAGTCATCCATTAACCTATGACCTCTTACTCTTCAACTCATCCTACACAAAGTTGCCCTCACAATCTCCCTAAAACAAATATCTGATAATATCACTTGTGTGTTCAGAACACTTGGATTTCACCTTATTGCATCTCAGATCAAATGAAAATCCCTTTACCTGTGATTTAAGACCCTCTTCCAACTGTCTCCAACCTGCTTAATTTCACATTATTCTCCTTCATGCCTCTAAATTTCAGTAAAACTGAGTTACTTGCTTGTTCTCAAATAATAGATTCCTTTTCTCAGTTTTATGTTTTAAACATCCCTTAAATATGAGATTTATATCTTCTCAAATCCACCTAAAAGAATACTTTTCTTTTTTCATTTTCTGTCAAACCATCTCTGATAATTGGAATTGTGTTAGACATATAAACATTCTGCTTCAAGCTGTCTAAATTATACTATGTAGATCTCATTTGATTTTCACCAATCTCTATGAGGCAGGAGATAGAAGTTTTATTTATTTTGTGTTTTTTTTTAAATAATTACATTTTAGTGATCAAGACCAAGGGATCAGTAAAATGCTGAGGTTAAAATCTGGTCTCCATGCAATTTTTTTGGAAGTAATGTTTTCAAATATGGAAAAATTTTGTTCAAAAATGAAAAAGAATTAGCTCACAGACTATTCCTGAGTTTGATCTGCAGACTAACTTATTGATGCCTGATAAGAGATGATTCAACTGATATTCATAGAATGCAAGTTAACAAACATTTAGTCACACATATAGGAAGTGTAAAAAAAGAATTTGAATTAAGTTCTTTAAAACTCTTAGTTGAACATCCTCTAATTTATCAAATTATTTATATCTGCTTCTTCAAGTGGTTTATTTAATTCCCAATAAAATGTAAGGTCCTGGTGGAAAGGCTATCATTTCCTTTATAACTATAGTTTCTGGAAGAGTGCCTTAGAGATGAGAGAATTAATCCTATATTTCTGGAATTTAATTCAATTTTTGATTCCTGTGTTTGGATTTTTTTTTAATTTTGAAAAAATCTCACTTTCAATGTAGTTTTAAATTTTTTTAAAATTAAAAATGTGATATAATTCATTGATTTAAAAATATGTAATTGTCAAAAATATTGAAAATTTTCATCCAGGAGCAGCTTGCATGCTTCTAAGGGCATCAGTTTAGGTTTATTGCTATGCATCGATCTCTTTGGAAACTGTCATTCAACTAGTTACAAATACATTTAATTACTATTTTATTCAATCACAAATATGACTGTAAGATGGCTCAAATTGGAGTGTACTTAAAATAGAATCAGAAAGACATAGAGACAAAGAATCATACCACTTTAGGCACTGATTAATTTTAGGACCCTAGATCAATCACTGACTTTTCTAATTTTCAGAATCTTTATTTGTAAAGTGGGAATAATGATAATGATATCTCATAAAGTCTTTATAAACCTCAAGAGATATATGTAAAACATTTCAGAAACTCAAGCCATTATCTGTTATCTGTCAAATGTCTTAAATATCTTCCATAAATCTATGTATAAGATGTTTCTGGTCTTGCTCTAAACTCTCTATTTACTATAAAGAGCTCTATGAAATAATGGGGAAAATATTAAGTATATCCAGTTTTACTAACACGTAACATGTTATGTCTCTAGGCTTTCACTGACTGCTGGAAAAAAATTAAGCTGTTCATTTTTCTTTCTCCATCTCTTTAGTTGTATTCTTAGTTGCTAGGTCCAATGTAGAGATGATAAAGTAAAGTTCTCTTGCTCTCCCAATTCCACTTTGGTCTTTAACAGGGGCATGGCATTCATTTCTACCACAAGTAAGGAGAGAATCTCAAACTGATACACTTTGAGACAGGAGATTATATCACTTTATCTATCTATCTATCTATCTATCTATCTATCTATCTATCTATCTATCTATCTA
>NW_025364591.1:0-3900 GCF_016433145.1 Gracilinanus agilis | reverse complement strand
GAGAGAGAGAGAGAGAGAGAGAGAAAGAGAGAGAGAGAGAGAGAGAGAGAGAGAGAAAGAGAGAGGATAATGATGATGATGATGATGATGATGATGATGACAGAGAGAGAAAGTAAAGTGAGTACTACTTTGGAGAATTGCAATTGCAATTAAAAATACAGACCCCACCATTGGAGAATGTACAAGCTAATTTATAAATCAATGATTATCCCTTTCCACCTCTCACCCACACTAACTGATAGGGATGGGAAAGCTAAGACAATGCAAAAGAAAACCAATGAAATGTGAATAAATGTAACCTATCTTGGTGTGCATCCAGTGCCTACCTAGCACAGCACCTGACACCAATTATAATAGCTTCTTTCTCTATTGTGAATGAAGGTAAGATTAGTTGTTTTTTTTTTTTTTTACAAAATAGTATTTCATTTAACCTAACAGTAATTCTAGGATGTAGATGCTCTTATTATCACTATTTTGCAAATTAAGAAACTGAAGCAGAGATTAAGTGACTTATACAGGGCTATACTACTAACAAATATTTGAGACTGACTTTGTACTCAAGTCTTCATGACTTCACACCCAGCATTGGCACCTAAATAGTGTAGCAGATAGTGTTGGGCCCAACATCAGGAACATATGAGTTAAAATCCATCTATAGACCCTTAAAAGTTTTGTGACACTAGGCAAGTTAATAACCTCTGAAGGTCTGTTTCCTCAGATGTAAAAATGGGGATAATACTAACATTCCCTCATTTTTTTTTCACGTCAGGATCAAAAAAGATATCTGTAAAGTACTTAGAATAAAGCCTGGCACAAAGAAGGTATTTAATAAATGATCAATCCCTTCCCTTACTTTTCCCTATACACTATAAAACCTCATTGACTTTTTAACATTTAATAATATTTATTTTTTAGGAAAGTTAACATGGTTACATGATTCATGCTCTTATTTCTCCTTCACTCCCTGACCTCCCCCACCCCCATAGCCGCTGCGCATTTCCACTGGTTTTAACATGTGTCATTGATCAAGACCTATTTCCAAATTGTTGATAGTTGCATTGGTGTGGTAGTTTCGAGTCTACATCCCCAACCATGTCTCCTCAACCCATGTGTTCAAGCAGTTGCTCGTCTTCTCTGTTTCCACTCCCACAGTTCTTCCTCTGAATGTGGGTAGCATTCTTTTCCATAAATCCCTCAAAATTGTCCTGGGTCATTGCATTGCTGCTAGTACAGAAGCCCATTACATTTGGTTTTATCACAGTGTATCACTCTCTGTGTACAATGTTTTTCTGGCTCTGCTCCTTTCACTCTGCATCAGTTCCTGGAGGTCTTTCCAGTTCATCTGGAATTCCTCCAGTTTATTATTCCTTTGAGCACAATAGTATTCCATCATCAGCATATACCACAATTTGTTCAACTATTCCCCAATTGAAGTAAACCCCCTTCTTTTCCAGTTCTTTACCACCACAAAAAGTGTGGCTATAAATATTTTCATATAAGTCTGTTTATCTATGATCTCTTTGGAAAACTTCATTGACTTTTAAAAAACATAGTTGCTTCTGACTGATTGGTTATTAATTATTTGGTCGAAAGAACTAACAGTCAAGAAATGGTTTTTATACTCATCTTAGCTCTGCCTCTAAGTAGCAATTTGACCTCAGGCAAATCTTTGATAAAGCCACTTCATACTCAATTTGCCCATGTATTAAATGATAGAACATTGAAGAGATGATGTATTCATTCAACAAATATTTATTATCCAGCATAATCCTTTGCTGGGTTGGGAGAGGGATATAAAATTTAGATAGCATAAGTCACAGCCCCCTAATATTATAGAAATTCTAATCAGGAGATGAGATGTAAAGACAGACATCAACAATGTATAACAAGCATATGATGAATGTTTTAGAGAAATGAAAAACACTTTGAATTTTACTCTATTGATGATAGGGAACCAGTGAAGATTTTTGAGCAGAAATCTACTATGACCAGAAAGATGAAGTGGGTGAGAAAAAAAAGGATAGGTAAGAAGCATTATAAAAGGTTATTGAAATCATTAAATCAAGGAGTCCTGAAAGCATTTTGTGAATTGGTTACAGTTGAAGGGGAGAAAAGCAGAAGGTATAAGAGATGTTGCAACTGTAACATATGTGAGTTCTCTAGCATTACCACCCTAACCTCCAATATTACTGATAAGCCAGGTTCTAAGAGCTGGACTACTAGACAGACCTGAGTTATCATGCTTGACACTTGGCTCACTTGCTTCAACAACTTCTTTTTAAAAATAACAAATATATTTGTGTTACATTAAAAGTCACAACTATCTTCATCTCTTCCTCCCTCCCCACATTACAGAAGGTATCATTTGACTATATGTATAGTATGTGTCTGTCTATCTGTGTCTTTCTGTTTGGGTGTTCACCTATGTATGTGTATAAAACTATGTCTTATTTTTATTTATTAGTTCTTTCTGTGGAGTTGAGCATAAACAAGTTATTCTTCCAACATAATTTCTATTGCTGCATATAATATTCTCTCTGTTCTGTTCATTTCAGTCTTCATTATTTCATGTAGTTCTTTCCATGTGTGTGTTTCTTAACCTGATTGTCATTTCTTATAGCATAGAAGTATTCCTTCACTATCATATCACAACTTGTTTAGTCATTCCCTGATTGAGGTGCATCCCCTCAATTGCCAGGTTGTTGCTACCACAAAGAGAGCTACTATAAATAGTTAAGATATATAGGCTCTTTTCCTTTTTCCCCTGATTACCTTAGGTAACAATCCTAATAGTGAAATTACTGGGTCAGAATGTATATATAGCTTTATAACCCTGGACATAATTCCAGATGCAATAACTTCTTCTTTCCCCTTATATTTTCTTTTCCAGCTTATTCACCATTCATAGCTTTATCAAAACAATCTTTCATGTCCATAAGCCTGGGCATAGTAGATTACTGCTCAAAAATATGTCTATTTCTGATGGAGTAAAATGAATATCATTGGTTCAAATTCCTGCCAGTGGTCTTCCCCTAAAATTTATCAGTAAGGAATAATATTATCAGTCAATCTTAAGTATCTTTTTAAAAAGATGCCATTGAAAGTGGTATAAGAAAAAGTAGCATAAAAGAGTCACAGGTAAGTTTGTGATATACTCTTCTTTAAAAACATACAGAGTTCACAGAGGAAAGGAGATATGTACCAAAGGTTAACTCAGCTTCTGATTGCTTGAAGTCCTTTTCTCTCATTTGTGGATTGCTCAAAAAATTTCACTCTGTTTAGTGAATCTGGATTTCTGTATAATTGGCTCTAGATGCAGAGTCTGTTGTTAACTGAGTTATAGTTTTTGAGATGAGGCATAGCTATTTAACCTCCTGTTACACAGATATACACATTTATAAAAATTGTTGGCTAAATTATAATGATTAGATTCAGCCAGAGTTAATCAGGGAAAACCCCCATCAAGGAGTTGATTTTTTAAAATAATCTTAGAAAATGGGAGTGACATGTTTCTTTATTCCTGCAATGTGAACTGGGATTGCTGTGACTGCTAAGCTGAGAAGGGTGAGTGAGAAGACCATAGTATGCTATTTTTCCTTGGTTAGCAAATAACTTTGTGAATAAGTACAATCACTCACAAAATCCTCATACAATCATTCATAACAATACATAGTCTCAATTTGCTGAAGTAAATTCCATTATTTAGGCTATTCAAATTATCTATGTCCCAAAACTTTATTCTGAATTTCACAATTCTGACTACAAGTCAATTGTCTCTCTGAATCTCCTTTTTCTTTTCCAGAAAGTCAAGTTAATATTGCTTGCACTATAGTTCAAAAACTTTAAACTGAAAGGGGGAGAGAGAGAGAGAGAGAGAGAGAGAGAGAGAGAGAGAGAGAG
>NW_025364590.1:0-1272 GCF_016433145.1 Gracilinanus agilis | reverse complement strand
ATATATATATATATGTGTGTGTGTGTGTAATGTTTTACTTCAAAAATTGGTGAGGGTGGAAGGGCATATCATAAGTCTATAGAATTTGGGGGTAGGTATCAATGGGGGAAAAAAGGATGAAAAATCTGAAATTATCTATAAGTTTACATCAGCACAGTGCTACTTCACAATCAATCTCATGCTCTCAGTGTACCTATGACAAACTTTTATTCCATGTACCCCTGTGATACAGAAAGAACCAGGATACTCATACTCAGACAAGCCATATCCAGGGTAGAACGTGTTACAATGCTATGTGCCCAATCGGCATTTCATGCGTATTAATTGATAGATTTGTGGATCCAACGCACTCCCAGTGCTTTCCCAAAGTTCTCATTGGAAAGATCTCTACCCTTGGAGTAACTAGACCTGAACTTGGTCCCAGTTCTGACACTAGTTTACTGTGTGATCACAATCAAGTCAAAGTCCCTTAACTAGACTAAGTGGAAAGTGAGTGGGTTAAACTAGATCAGTGATTCCCAAAGTAGGCGCTACCGCCCCCTGGTGGGTGCTGCAATGATCCAGGGAAGCAGTGATGGCCACAGGTGCATTTATCTTTCCTATTAATTGCTATTAAAATTAAAAAAAATATTTTCCAGGGGGACTAAGTAATATTTTTTTCTGGAAAGGGCCAAAAAAGTTTGGGAACCACTGAACTAGATGATCCCTAAGGTCCCTTTTTAGCTCAAATGTTTTATGATTCCATGATCCTAGAGAAGGTAAATTTCACTTAAAACAGCCGTACAATATATTGTAGCACTGAAATACATATTCTTAATCATTTTCTACCATAAGCATTCATACATATATACATTCTGTCCCCCTCCCCTCTCTCTATCTGCCTTTTTCCTAAGAATCTGAGGAATGAAATCAACCAGCAAAAGTATAATGGGCTGGATTGTTTTTGTTATTGTTGCTTCCTTAGTTCTCTTCTGGGTCTAGCCATTTATCAAGAAGAAAATAAAAACTGACATTTAAAGCTTTCCACACACAATTTTGTTTCTACCAACATTTCTAGACTTATTCCAGATTTTTCCTCATTACTTACTCTACTCCAATTAAATTGGTTACTAGTTGTTTTCTGAATCAAACATCTCATTAACAGCCTCCATGCCTTTGCATCAACTCTTTCCCATATCTGGAATTCCTTTCGTATCTTCCTTCTCTCTTTCCTTGTCTTTCTTCCTCTTCCTTCCTTCCTTCCTCCCTCCCTCCCTCCCTCCTTCCCTCCCT
>NW_025364589.1:0-8201 GCF_016433145.1 Gracilinanus agilis | reverse complement strand
CAGAGCGAAAGGAGCAGAGCCAGAAGAACTCTATACACAGCGACTGACATTCTGTGGTAAAATCGAATGTAATGGACCTCTGAACCAGCAGCAATGCAATGACCCAGGACAATTCTGAGGGATTTATGGTAAAGATGCTACCCACATTCAGAGGAGGGACTGCAGGAGAGGAAACATATAGGAAAAACAACTGCATGAACGCATGGGTCGGGGTGGACATGATTGAGGGTGTAGACTCGAAACTACCACACCAATGCAACTACCAACAATTTGGAAATTGGTCTTGATCAAGGACACATGACAAAACTAGTGGAAATGCGCATGGGTAGGGGGGGGTGGGGGGGGGGGGGTTGAAAGGGAAAGGAGGAGCATGAATCATGTAACCATGTTAAAAATGAATATTAATAAATGTAAAAAAAAAAGAGTAGGCAAGTGATGATGAGGGCCTGAATTAGCATGGTGGCTGTGAGAATGAAGAGAAATAGAATATAGGGGAGAGATGTTATGGAGGAGGAAATGACAAAATTTAACAACACACTGGCTCTGTAGAGTGAGTGAAAGAGACAAATCAAAGATGTCACCAAGATGGCAAAAATGGATTACTAGAAGCATGGTGCTGCCTGAAAGCAATAGGGAAGATCAGAAGAAGGATGAGTTGGGGGGAGAAAAAAGGTTTGGTTTGGGACATGTTAAGTCTGAGATGCTACAAGGCATCAACTTTGAAGTGTCTCATGGGTAATTCTAAGAGTCAAATCTAAAGAACCAATTCAGATACATGGGGAATAAAAAAACTGGGCCAATACCTTTTTTTGGTTAAAAAAATAAGGAATTTTCTCATTTTTGATGAGTATTAATGGCAATTTTCTTTTTTTTAATTGTATTTAGAATATTTTTCCATGGTTACATGATTCATGATTTTCCCCACCCCTCTTCCCTCCTCGCTCCCAGAGCTAACAAGCAATTCTATTGAGTTATGCATGTATCACTGTTCAAAACCTATTTCTCAATGGCAATTTTCAAAGAAAAGTTTGAAAAAAAAGTTTTGGTCCAGATCAAGGAATGGATATGGCAGAATACAGGACAATGAGGATACTTGGCTGGCTAAAACCAATGAATATGGAGTAGGAGAGAAAGAATCTAGCCTATGTTTTTTTCTATCACTTCTGAAAGCCAAAGTTCCAATTGCAGCAACCAAAGGTGCCCACTTATGGTCTAGACAGAAGTGAAAGGGAGTTATGTTCAGCTAGGGGTTGATTAGGCCTAAAGTTGGTGACACTGGGTGGGGCCGCATGCCAGGATCTTGAACACCAGATTGAGGGCTTAGAGTGAAGTTTAGTTCATTATCTCAAAAGCTGTGACTTGGTGGTAGTGATAGTGGAAGGGTGATGTTAAGATGTGGGAAAGGGTCTGATTAAAGACTTTTACAAAAGCAAAAAAAAAAAAAATCCCATGATTATCTCAATAGATGCAGAAAAAGCATTTGGCAAAATACAACATCCCTTCCTATTGGAAAAAAAAAACTAGAAAGTATAGGAATAGAAGGGCCTTTCCTAAAAATAATAAACAGTATATATCTAAAACCATCAACAAGCATCATCTGCAATGGGGATAAACTAGCAGCATTCTCAGTAAGATCAGGAGTGAAACAAGGATGCCCATTATCACCTATTATTTAACATTGTACTAGAAACACTAGTAGGAACAATTAGAGAAGAAAAAGAAATTGAAGGTATTAAAATAGACATTGAGGAAACCAAGCTATCACTCTTTGCAGATGATATGATGGTCTACTTAAAAAATCCTAGAGAATCAACTAAAAGACAGTGGAAATAAGCTACAACTTTAGTAAAGTTGCAGGATACAAAATAAACCAATGTAAATCATCAGCATTTCTATACATCTCCAACACATCACAGCAGGAAGAGTTAGAAAGAGAAATCCCATTTAAAATCACCCTAGACAATATAAAATACTTAGGAATCTATCTGCCAAGACAAACACAGGAATTATACAAACACAACTACAAAACACTTTCCACACAATTAAAACTAGATCTAAACAATTGGAAAAATATTAATTGCTCATGGGTAGGATGAGCTAACATAATAAAAATGACCATCCTACACAAATTAATTTACCTATTTAGTGCCATACCTATCAAACTACCAAGAAATTTTTCTCACTGAATTAGAAAAAAAAAACTATAACAAATTTCATTTGGAATAACAAAAGCTAAAGAATATCAAGGGAAATAATGAAAAAAAATGTGAAGGTAGGTGGCCTAACAATACCAGATCTAAAACTGTACTATAAAGTAGTGGTCATCAAAACGATATGGTACTAGCTAAGAGACAGAAGGGAGGATCAGTGGAATGGATTTGGGGTAAGTGACCTAAGCAAGACAGTGTATGATAAACCCAAAGATCCCAGCTTTTGTGACAAAACCTCACTATTTGACAAAAATTGCTGGGAAAATTGGAAAAGAGTATGGAAGAGATTTGGTCTAGATCACTGATGGCAAACCTATGACACACATGTCAGCACTGACACACATAGCCATTTTCGATGACACACAGCCACATACAGAGAAGTATGAGGCCACATGCCGAGGATGAAACATTTGCTGTAGTGCAGTATAGACACTGTGTGCCAAAGGTCTGTAGGCCAAAACAACTGTCACTAAGCCAATAAGTTAAATAATTAGTTTTTGGTTTATTACATATAGGTATACATTACATTTATACATTTTTGTTATTTAAACTACAAATATTATGAAATTATGGGTTTTTTTCTTGAAGTGACACACTACCTGAGTTATGCTCGTTTTTTTGGCAAATTTTGATACACCAAGCACAAAAGGTTGCCCATCACTGGTCTAGATCAACATCTCACACCTTATACCAAGTTAAATTCAGAATGGGTGAATGACTTGAATATAAAGAAGGAAACTATAAATAAATTAGGTGAACACAGAATAGTATACTTGTCAGATCTTTAGGAAAGTAAAGATTTTAAAAACAAACAAGAGGTACGAAAAATTACAAAATGTAAAATAAATAATTTTGATTACATTAAAAAGGTTTTGTACAAACAAAACTAATACAAACAAAATTAAAAGGGAAGCAAAAAATTGGGAAAAAAATATAACAAAAAACTCTGACAAAGGTCCAATTACTCAAATATATATGGAGCTAAACCAATTGTACAAAAAAATCAAGCCATTCCCCAGTTGACAAATGGGTAAGGGACATGAATAGGCAGTTTTCAGATAAGGAAATCAAAACTATCAATAAGCACATGAAAAAGCATTCTAAAACTCTTATAATTAGAGAAATGAGAATCAAAACAACTCTGAAGTACCACCTCACACCAAGCAGAGTGGCTAAAATTGACAGCAAAGGAAAGTAATAAATGTTGGAGGGGATGTGGCAAATTGGGACTTTCATGCATTGCTGGTAGGGTTGTGAATTGATCCAACCATTCTGGATGGCAATTTGGAACTATGCCCAAAGGACTTTAAAAGACTGTCTACTTTTTGGCCTAGCCATCCCACTGCTGGGTTTGTACCCCAAAGAGATAATAGGGAAAAAGACTTGTACAAAAATATTTATAGCCGCGCTCTTCATTGTGGCAAAAAATTGGAAAATGAGGGGATGCCCTTCAATTGGGGAATGGCTGAAAAAAACTGTGGTATCTGTTGGTGATGGAATACTATTGTGCTTAAAGGAATAATGAACTAGAGGAATTCCGTGTGAACTCAAATAACCTCCAGGAATTGATGCAGACTGAAAGGAGCAGAACCAGGAGAACATTATACACAGAGACTGATACACTGTGGTACAATCAAATGTAGTGGACTTCTCTACTAGCAGCAACTCAATGATCCAGGATGACTCAGAGGGGCTTATGAGAAAGAACACTATCAACATTCAGAGGAAGAACTCTGGGAGTGGAAAAACAGAAGAAAAACAACTGCTTGATCACAGGGGTGGATGGGGAAATGATTAGGGATATTGACTCTAAATGATCACCCTAGTACAAATATCAATAGTATAGAATAGGTCTTGATCAATGACATAAGTAAAACCCAGTGGAATTGCATGTCAGCTAAGGGAGGGGGTGGGAGGAGGGGAGGGAAAGAACATGAATCTTGTAACCATGGAAAAATATCCTTAATTAATTAATTTTTTTAAAAGATCAAGAAAAATTTTTTGATATCTTAAAAAGCATAAAATATTTTGAAGCTACCTGCCAAGACAAACTGGGATTATATGAACATAATTCCAAAATACTCATTACACAAATAAAGACAGATAATAAGAAGAACGTTAATTCTTCATGAGTAGTCAAACTAATGTAATAAAATGACAATACCACTAAATTGTTTTACCTATTCTGTGCCATATCAAAACATTACATTATATTACTTGAAAAAAGCAATAACAAAATTCATCTAGAGGATAAAAAGGTCAAGAATATGAAAAGGAATTAATTTACAAGTGGAAAGAAAGGAACTTGGTCAAACTATACTACAAATCTGTAATAATTAAAACAATTTGATTCTGGGTAAAATATAGAGGAGAGGCTAATCAGTAGAGCAAATTAAAGTACAGGAGATACAGAAACCAATGGTCACTCTATACTACTGTGTGAAAATCCCCAAAGATTTCAGCTCTTAGGCAAGAGCTCATTACACCAAAACTGTTGGAAAAATGGGAAAATGATTTGGCCAAAACTGGATATAGAACAATCTCTCCTACCATATGCCAAGATAAACTCCAAATGAACACATAATTTAAACACAGAAAGAGACATTATAAAAAATTAGAGAAACAAGGAATAAATCATCTATCATACACACAGATAGTGAATAGTTTAAGGAGAAAAAGGAAATAGAGATGATGGAAGGTTAAAATATTTTTTTCACAAATAAAATAAATGCACTAAAATTAGAAATTAATCATAAAACTAGAGGGAAATCATTTCATCAAGTTTCATTTATAAAGGTTTCATTTCAAAGATATATAGGAAACTAAGTCAAATTTACAAGAATAAGAGTCATTCCCCACCTAATCAATGGTTAAAGGTCATGGATAGGCAGTTTTCAGAAGAAGAAATGCAAGCTATTAATAAATAATCATATGAAAAGTGCTCTAAAAATAAGTAAATAAGTGGTCTAAAATCACTAATAATTAAAGAAATGTACATTAAGACAATTCAGAGATGCCACAACACACCTATCAAAATTGTCAAGGTTGAACAAAAAATAGTAAATAACATATGCTGGAGAAGCTGTGGGGAAACATGAATTTTAATACACTGTTAGTGGAATTGTTAACTGGTCCATCCATTCTGGAAAGTAATTTTGAAAGATGAACAAAAATCTACTAAATTGAACATACCTTTTGACCCAGAGATACTGCTCCTAAGTCTATTCTCCAAAGAAATCATAAGGAAAAGAACCCATTTGTACAAAAATATTTATAGCAGTTCTAATGTTGAGAAAGAATTGAAAGGTAAAAGGAATACTGATCAATCAGAGATTGATTGAACAAGTTAAAATATACAAAGGTGATAGAATTCTAGAACGCTATAAGAAATGAAGAAGGGAATGTTTCAGAGAAACCTAGGAAAATGTATATTAACTGATGCAACATGAACAGAACCAGAAGAACAATTTATTCTGTAACAATGCTGTAAAGACAAACAACTCTGAAAGACTTAGAAATTTGATCAACATAATGACCAACCAAGACTCCAGATGACTCATGACACGTTACCCAGTTCCTAAAAGAGGGGTGATGAGCTCAAGAGTAGTTTGAGATATATTTTGGATGTGGACAATGTGGGAACTTGTTCTGCTTCCCCCATGTGTTTGTAACAAGAGTTTTGTTTTCCTTACTTTCTCAGTGGGTGTGTATGGGGCAAGGGAAGATAGGAGAGAGAGAGAGAAAACTTCATTAAATTTAATGGAAAAAGTCTTGGCAAAATCAGCCCATGTTTCTATGGTAACACCACCAGCCCATGGAAGCTGGACACTAAATTGTTTATCCTTTGCTTAGCACATAGCTGGCCTGCCATGTTTATCATCGGTAATTTGTTATTGACAAAAGATACAGCAAGGACATAGTTAAACTATGTCAGAGCTTTGGTTCCCATTCTTTTCTGAGGTAAGAACAGCTAAAAGACAGAAATCACTAGGAAACTCCACTTATCTAGGGACTAATTTGCATCCATCTAGCCTTTTTGACTCTAGCTTGTTCTTTTGTTAACAATCCAATACTTTTAAAAACTGGTCTTGGAAAAAAATTACCCGCACAACCTCTAATTCTTAATCCAACTCAGATGTAGCCAGGGTCTGTTTCTCAGGCTTTTTGTGCCCACATATCTTTCTTCTTTCCTTCCAAACACCTAATACAGAAGAAGCAAGCTACAAATACTTGTTAATTTGGAAGAAGCATGGTATAGTGGATAGAGTAATGGGCTATGAGACAGGATAACAAATCTCTGTTCAAGACACACGTCAGGCACTTCCTAGCTGTGTGACCCTGAGCAAATTACATAGCTTCTTGGAGCCTGTTTCCTAAACTCTAAAATGACAGTTTCTGGTCTTTTATACCTCTGAGCCTGTTATCTGTCCACAAATATTTATTAAGCCTATATTATGTGCTAGGCACAGTGCTAAGAGCTAGGAATAAAAGGAAAAGCAAAAATAGACCCTGTCTTCAGGAGCTTACATTCTAATAGGAAAAGTTAATAGGTCAATAGCCAGGTACATACCATTTATGTACAAAATAGAAGGAAAGTCCTCTAAGAGAGAATGCATCAGTAGCTAGGGAACCAGGAAAGGCCTTCTATAGAAAGTAAAATTTCAACTAACTTTTAAAGAAAACTTGAAAAACTAAAATGCAGAGCTGGAAGATGTATCATTTAAAATAATCTCGTTGGAAGCTTAGTGAAAAATAGATTTGAATGGAGAGAGGTTTGAGACAGGAAGACCACCTGATAGCTATTGCAACAGTCCAAGTCAGAGATGATTAGGGCATGAGCTAGAAAGGGTAAAGGAATAATTGTTCTATCCGTTATGCTAAATGCCTTTTTTTTTAGCAACTATCTCATTGTGATCCTCATTACAACTCTGCAGATTATCTCCATTTGAGAGATAAAAGAAATTTAGGCACACAGAGGTTAAATGACTTGCCCAGAGTCATACAACTAGTAAGTGTCCGAGGCCAGATTTTAACTCAGATTTTCCTGGCTTTAAACCTTGTGTTCTATCCACTGTACATACCACCACATGCCTCAAGAACTAGAGTTATAATTGTATGAGCAGAGAGATCAGCATGTATTACAAGAGGTAATGTAAAAGTAGAAATAAAATATTTGGCAATGGATTGGTGAGAGTAAAGAATCAAAGTAGATACCAGAGTTGTGAACCTGGGTGACCAGAAAGATGATGATGTCCTCAATTGTAATAAGAAGGTCTAGAATAAGAGAGAGTTATGGATAAAAAATAAAGAATTCTGGATTTTTTAATTAACAAAAATATAATTTAATTTTTTTTTAAAGAAAGTGAGTTCTGTATTGGACATGTTGAGTTTGAAATGCCTATTCCACATACATTTGGAAATATTCAAGAATTAGCTAGTGATGCATGACTATAGTTCAGGAGAGAGGCTAAATGTGGGAAGTAATCTCTACAGAGATGACAACCTAAGTCATGGGAAATGATAAAATCACCAAGGAAAATAATTATAGCAAAAAGAAAAGGGCCAAGACTGAACTTTGGGGGGCAGCAATGTTTTAGTGAACATAACATGGATGAAGATGCAGCAGAGTAGATGGAGAAGGAACAGTCAGGCAAATAGGAAGATAATCAAGTGAGAATTCCTGGAACTCAAATTCTAGAGTCCTTTTAAATGAAGCCGTGTATCACAAAAGTCTAGAGCTTGTTTTTTTTTTGTTTTTTTTTTTAACATTTATTAATATACATTTTTAACATGGTTACTTGATTCATACTCCTCTTATCCCCTTCACCCCCACCCCGCACTACCCCCACCCATGGCCGATGCGCATTTCCACTAGTTTTGTCATGTGTCCTTGATCAAGACCAATTTCCAAATTGTTGGTAGTTCCATTGGTGTGGTAGTTTCGAGTCCACACCCTCAATCATGTCCACCCCGACCCATGCGTTCAAGCAG